>NW_027008691.1:65000-79117 GCF_036934945.1 Oncorhynchus masou masou
CACTCCCTGGCAGAGACACTTGTTATCTATTGAGATCCAAAAAAGGACACTCTGAAAACAGATTCTCCCTCTGTATCCCAAATGGCACCCTATTCCCTATATAGTGTGCTACAGACCCATAGGACTGGTTGAAAATAGTGCACTACT
Organism: Oncorhynchus masou masou; assembly: GCF_036934945.1. Classification (NCBI taxonomy): domain Eukaryota; kingdom Metazoa; phylum Chordata; class Actinopteri; order Salmoniformes; family Salmonidae; genus Oncorhynchus; species Oncorhynchus masou. The sequence continues at coordinate 65,148 of NW_027008691.1, forward strand.
ACAGTGAACTCCAAAAAGTATTGGAACAGTGCCACATTTTTTGTTGTTTTGTCTATGTACTACAGCACTTTGAAATGATACAATGACTATGAGATTAAAGTGCACACTATCAGCTATAATTTGAAGGTATTTTCATTCATATCGGGAGAACCGTTTAGAAATTATAGCACTTTTTGTACATAGTCACCCCATTTTAGGGAACAACAACTATTTGTAATTATATGGGTATTAAAGAAGACAAAGGTTTAGTATTTTATCCCATATTCCTTATATGAAGTGATTACATCAAGCATGTGACTCTGCAAACTTGTTGGATGCATTTGCTGTTTGTTTTGGTTGTGTTTCAGATTGTTTTGTGCCCAATAGAAAAGAATGGTAAATAATGTATTGTGTCATTTTTGGAGTCACTTTACATGAATGTGGATGCAACCATGGTTACCAATAGTCTTGAATGAATCGTGAATACTGACGAGTGAGAAAGATACAGATGCACAAATGTGACCGACTGGCTCGATAGCAAAATATGAAATACAAAATTGTATATCATACACTACAGTTGAGGAACAATGGGAAAGTCATTCTGCTTTGAAAGTTGATAAACTTGAAACCTCACCTTTGAGAAAATGGACCTTGAATATTTTGGTAAACCTACTGGAGAGGTCTTCTTTGTCTACACCCATTCAGCATTGTTTACACCCTCTAAAGCTTTAGCCCCACCCATTCAGCATTGTTGACACCCTTTAAAGCTTTAGCCCCACCCATTCAGCATTGTTGACACCCTCTTAAGCCTGAGCACTGCTCATCTCTTTAAGGGTTCACATGTGAGGCCATGTGCTAAACAACCACAGACTGAAGGCTGGTTTATACTATGGGTGTGTTCACAAATTCAATCTGGAGCGTCAGAATGCTCTCTGGGCGTTTGTAAACTCAGAGCGTTGTCAGATTGTCCGTTTGTAAATTCAGAACGTTTCGCTCTTGTTACGTTCAGAGCGCACACTGGACGCACTGGCCAAGGAGTAGGGTTCTGACCTCACAACAAGCACCCAAGCTAACTGGCTAATGTTGGCTAGCTTGCTAGCTACTTCCAGACACAAATGAGAGAACACTTCACTCTAACCATTTTACTCTCCCTAGCAGAGCTGGTTAGGCAGTTTTTATGTTATTAAGAGCGTTGGTGACTTTACCTGTGCTGTCTTGCTGGTATGATTGTTGTGCATCTGTAACTCTGTCACTCATCATTATTCAAGATTCATTCAGGACTATGCGTAACCATGGTAGCATCCACATTAAAGTAGAAGTGTAGAATAGAAACATATTCTATTCTTATTTAGAATAAATGTGCCCCCAAAATTACACAATACGTTATTTACCATTCATTTCTATTGGGAACAAAATAATCTGAAACACAATCGAAACGATCAACAAATGCATCCAACAAGTTTTGTATTCACAAGCTGTCACTGTGTGCTCCCTCTCCGGTCTCTAGGTTACCAGGCTGGCACACCTGTCACCATCGTTACGTGCATTATGACACTCACCTGGACGCCATCACCTCCCTCATTCCCTTGGTTCCTTCCCCAGGCGTCATTGTTTCTGTTTCCTGTCTGTGTGCTGTTTGTGTTTCTTGTTTTGTATTACGTTCCGTTTATTTATTAAAAACTGACTCCCTGAACTTGCTTTACCCGACTCTCAGCGCACATCGTTGCACAAGCTTGATGTAGTCATCGCCTGATGTTGTTGATCTTGGTATGATTAATCACTTCAGTGTTTTCTGGCTTGATCAAGGATGGTTGTCAATCAGGATCATTTTTCTCTAAGACTGAGTTGCTTTTTTAAAGGCTTTTGTCCTCTCCGAAACCTTCAAAATCAATCATTGTTTAAGAGATTGTTGGATGGAAGAGTTATGATATCTTTGCCAGTAGCCAGAAGACAAGTCTGGGAATAGCTGGTGTGTCATCGCGGCTGTCTTCTGCAGGCTGACCTCAGTGTGTGTCTCTGCACCCCAAGGGGAATAATGAAATCAACATGAATTGATGGCTTTCTCATCAATTGATCTATTGTGTTATTATATGGAGGTCTTTGCAGCATGCTAACCCACAGGAGGTGAAGTGTCTCTATATCTGGAGTCAATGATGTGTACTCTTTTGAAGGGTGAAGAAGAGGGTGCTTGTTTTTTTTTTTTTGTTTTTTTGCTTTGGCGAAAACACTGCAACATTGTGTGACCGACTGAGTCAGTCAGTCAGGGAAGGCTGATCATCCCCATGTGAGCGTAATTCACCAAACCACAAGCACAATGTTGTTGGAATCCAGGCCACCCAAATCTCTAACGCTCAGACAAAGCTATGTGTATTAGCTGACGTAATCTCCCAAAGATTGATAAAGTATGACTTAATCAGAAATAAGAAAGCTTGTAGCAGTAAGAATCTTAAACAAACCCTCCAAATATCATTTACTTAATTAATTCTGTTGAAATCGTTTATTTCCTGTTCATACATTTTATGTATTTGAATATAAGGCCTAGTTGAAGAAGGGATTTGTCTCTGAGAGGGGAAAGGAGAGTTCTGTAGTATCATATGGAGTCAGCTGTGTTGTCATCAGATATTAGACGTGCCTGTAATCGTAGGTGGACACCGTTATGACCTCATAGGTAAAGAAGTACTGTATCTCTCTCTCTCTCTCTCTCTCTCTCTCTCTCTCTCTCTCTCTCTCTCTCTCTCCATCTCTCTCTCCCTCTCTCTCTCCCTCTCTCCGTCCCTCTCTCTTTCTCTCTCTCTCTCTCTCTCTCTCTCACTCCCTCTCTCCGTCCCTCTCTCCGTCCCTCTCTCCGTCCCTCTCTCCGTCCCTCTCTCCGTCCCGCTCTCTCAAAGCTCCTCCAACCCTTCTGATGCTTCTTCTCTCACCTTAAAACCCTTAAGGTCTTGCTATTTTGGGTTAAATGCTCTCTCAAAGCTCCTCCAACCCTTCTGATGCTTCTTCTCTCACCTTAAAACCCTTAAGGTCTTGCTATTTTGGGTTAAATGCCCTCTCAAAGCTCCTCCAACCCTTCTGATGCTTCTTCTCTCACCTTAAAACCCTTAAGGTCTTGATAATAGGAACCAGGTCTGTCTCAGTACCTCTCACGTACCTGTCTAACGTTAGTTCAGCTAAACGTGCTGCCAGCTCTTCCCAGGTAATAGAATGGTTTCCGTACACAACAGCAGATGTGTTCGAGTTGAACCAAGTTGTTTACTTAAAATAAGTGCACTCTGAAGACTCCTAACAACATAGAACATATCACTTACATTACAGTTAACTACCTAATATCACCATTTTGTTTTGATATTCAACAGAATTAGAAAAACATGTGAATACTGAGAAAGTGGTATCAAACACCAATCCATAACTCTTTTTATGGTTTTCTAAGAGAATGTCAAGACTGACTGACATGATAGCAGATGATACATGTCATGGTTGCACATGATTCAAATATAACACTCTGGCTAGTGCGCATGATGTCACGTTTGCAGAATCGATGCATAAAAATTGTAGACGTCCTGTGGTGGTTTCAGCGATATGTATAAATCACTGCTCTACAGTAAGATATACATCTTGTGGTTTTTTAAATGATCTATGACATAGTAAAACGCTGTGTTATTCCCAGTGACATGGCAGGCCATTTATGGAAGGAAATTAATGGGGTCGTCAGATGCTTCTCTAGTTAAATATATGGTATTTTAATGTTGCACGTTTTGTGACCCACAGGTCATAGTTCACCATGTATCCTCGTCTACTCTTTGTTACTTTAAGTTTCTTTGGTTGTGAATCTTTTCCCCAACATGTGAGTAATGCTATTCTCCCCTGGCACATGACAAGACTTCCGTCAGTAAGCTAAGAGAATAAATACCTAAATGACTGTGGCCTATTTTGGGTTAAATGCTCTCTCAAAGCTCCTCCAACCCTTCTGATGCTTCTTCTCTCACCTTAAAACCCTTAAGGTCTTGCTATTTTGGGTTAAATGCTCTCTCAAAGCTCATCCAACCCTTCTGATGCTTCTTCTCTGACATTAAAACCCTTAAGTTATTGCTATTTTGGGTTAAATGCTCTCTCAAAGCTCCTCCAACCCTTCTGATGCTTCTTCTCTCACATTAAAACCCTTAAGGTCTTGCTATTTTGGGTTAAATGCCCTCTCAAAGCTCCTCCAACCCTTCTGATGCTTCTTCTCTCACCTTAAAACCCTTAAGGCCTTGCTATTTTGGGTTAAATGCCCTCTCAAAGCTCATCCAACCCTCCTGATGCTTCTTCTCTCACCTTAAAACCCTTAAGGTCTTGCTATTTTGGGTTAAATGCTCTCTCAAAGCTCCTCCAACCCTTCTGATGCTTCTTCTCTCACCTTAAAACCCTTAAGGTCTTGCTATTTTGGGTTAAATGCCCTCTCAAAGCTCCTCCAACCCTTCTGATGCTTCTTCTCTCACCTTAAAACCCTTAAGGTCTTGCTATTTTGGGTTAAATGCCCTCGCAAAGCTCCTCCAACCCTTCTGATGCTTCTTCTCTCACCTTAAAACCCTTAAGGTCTTGCTATTTTGGGAATGGTATGTCAGAACGTGAAGAAACCCTTCAGGGAAGACAGAGAGACAGAGAGAGATAGAGAGATAGAGAAAGAGAGAGAGAGAGCAGAGGTCAGGATCAGATGAGCTCCTGCATTTTTCAGCATTTTCTTTAAAAAAGATAGATTAGGAGTTAGATAAACTTGGATCTTTTTGTCAGGAACACATACTGGATTCTACCCTCTACAACATAACCCCCACTTCAAATCAAAACTTAAAACCTACAACCTGATTTTGGACGGAATTACGGAATCAACTGGAAGGTTCACAACTACCAAGATTTATTTCTCTATACAGCAAATTCTCTGGAAAACAACAGAAACCTGAAAACACCATCCAACCTGGAACTGAGTGAGTAATGCTTAGTCTGAAACTATATTATAAAAGCCAAAAGCCAAGAAGAAAAATACACAACATTACTTTATAAGGACTGAATTCTAACATAATTCTGCCAAGCTTGATACAGCTTCAACTAGCACTGACGTGTCAAGTGAGAGGTGTCAAAGCCCATTAGCCCAACAATGGCAGGAGAGTCACACAGTCTACCCCAACCAAATGGAGAGGCCTTAGAGGCTCCCTCCCGCTGTTCAGAGGTAATTAAAATACAGTACCCTTTGCATGTAAAGAATGATAAGTCAAGAAAAGATTACAAAATGAAGCTCCTTATGGAAAATCAAGAGACACTTTTTGCTGACTATTGCAAAAATGGGAACATCAGCAACCTTATCTTCCACACAAACCATCCCCTGGCATGGCACAGTGCTATATTAGCACACTACCCCTTTGTTACGAGAGGGGGGATTAACGAGGGGTGGAAACTCAGAATACTTGATAACGAGGACTCTGATTCAAGTAATATAAATATCTATAAGTCCGGAACAGTAATGGTACAGGGTAACCCCAAACAGTTTCAGCTGGACTTTCACCTAATCAAAGAATTAGCCCAGCAGGAGAAGCTCTCCCTTGATAAAGATACCCCCACACCGAGCGGGTCAGACCAGACCTCTTCATTATGTAACCCCACAGACGAGCAACCCCCAGCGGAGAGTCAACCTCCCAGCACAGATTACCACTCCCTCATTGAAATGAAGGACAAATTCACCCAGCTGGAGATAAGGCAGGTGGAGCTGGAACAGCAGGTAATTACACTTCAGTTAGCACAGACCCAGACAACAGTCCAGCACAACAACAGCCCCTTAACCAGACCCGGAGAGCTGGAGGTGGACAGAGACATATCTGCACTTTGGACAGTGGTGAGACAAATACAACAGGAGAAAGAGGAGCAGAACAGAGCACTAGAGGAGAGTGTCAGACTGCTGGTGGAGGAGAGGTTGAGGGGGATGGAGGAGAGGGTGAGGGGGATGGAAGAGAGGTTGAGGGGGACGGCGTGCGACAGAGAACAACCCACTAGAGAGGTGGCCACCCCCACAGAGAAGCCAGCAGAACAGCCCACCTCAGCACCCAACAAAAGTCTCCACACCACAGCAGAACAGTCCACACCAGACCCAGACCATAGAGTCGACATCACAGCAGAACAGACAAATGAAGAACCCCAAGCCCAGCGGCTCTCACCCCCTCTGAGCACCCCCCCTGTCAGCCTGCCTGATAGCCCTTCTGACAACCCCCCCACACCCACTGAGGACAAACACAAGACACAGATTGTACTACTTATGGACTCAAATGGGAAATATATTGAAGAAAAAAAACTTTTTCCCAAACACAGTGTGTCTAAACTCTGGTGTCCAAACACCCAGCGCGCCCTAGACCTTCTGTCTGAGGCCAAACTAGGCTCACCCAGCCACATAATAATACACACAGGCACAAACGACCTGAGAGCACAGCAAGAGTGGCCACAGCACTGAAGGGAGTGATTGAAAAGGCTTCTTCTACTTTCCCCAACGCACAAGTGGTTATCTCCACCCTGCTACCACGAAAAGCCTTCCACCCTGCCACAATACAGCGGGTAAACGCAAGTATTTCCCGTGACTGTGCCTCAAAACCAAACGTTTTCCTGGCCCACCACTCCACCCTGGACTTGAACAGCCTCTATGACCAGGTCCACCTCTACAAGGCAGCAGTGCCCACCTTTGCCCGAACTCTAAAGGACATCGCTCTCAAATGTATCCCCAACACTTCACACAGGAGCAACAGATCAATAGACACACCACCCAGACCAGCGAGACACCCTCCCAGACCTGCAGGACCCCCCCTGGACCTACACATAGAGGACCCATGCCAAGAGGAATTACATCCAGACCACCGCACACCCAGACACATCCACACCCCCACCCCAACCAATCAACACCCCCCCACGTCAACCATGCCCACACCCCATTTAGGCCCCCTCAGATCAGACCTATGCCACTCCTGCCCACCCCATGCACCCCACCCCCGCAAAGAGGGCCTCAACATGGAAGCCACACATACGCCCAGGTAGTGAGCGGGCAAACAGTCCCAACCCCCACTCTCACACTCGCCCAAGCCAATGGTATGTACCAGATGCTCAGCAGGCTCTGCTCACACTTACTGGCCTGAGGCCAAACCACGACCAACAACATTGGACACTCTATGGAACAAAAAGCATTCACTATATCATCCTGGAATATCCAAGGCCTGAGGTCATCTGCCTTTGGCCTGAAGAGCAGAAACTCGGACTTCACCAAATAAATCGGTAATACAGACATTGTCATCCTGCAAGAAACCTGGTATAGAGGAGACAGACCCACTGGTTGCCCTCTAGGTTACAGAGAGCTGGTAGTCCCATCCACCAAACTACCAGGTGTGAAACAGGGAAGGGACTCAGGGGGTATGCTAATTTGGTATAGAGCAGACCTAACTCACTCCATTAAATTAATCAAAACAGGAACATTCTACATTTGGCTAGAAATTCAAAAGGAAATTATCCTAACAGAGAAAAATGTCCTCCTGTGTGCTACCTATATCCCCCACTAGAATCCCCATATTTTAATGAAGACAGCTTCTCCATCCTGGAGGGGGAAATCAATCATTTCCAGGCCCAGGGACATGTACTAGTCTGTGGCGACCTAAATGCTAGAACCGGACAAGAACCTGACACCCTCAGCACACAGGGGGACAAACACCTGCCTGGAGGTGACAGCATTCCCTCCCACATATGCCCCCCTAGGCACAACTATGACAACATAACCCAGAAAAATGGGTCACAACTCCTGCAGCTCTGTCACACGCTGTGTATGTACATAGTCAATGGTAGGCTTCGAGGGGACTCCTATGGTAGGTACACCTATAGCTCATCTCTTGGCAGTAGTACTGTAGACTACTTTATCACTGACCTCAACCCAGAGTCTCTCAGAGCGTTCACAGTCAGCCCACTGCCACCCCTATCAGACCACAGCAAAATCACAGCCAACTTTAACAGAGCAATACTCAATCATGAGGCATCAAAGCCAAAGGAACTGAGTAACATTAAGAAATGCTTTAGATGGAAGGAATGCAGTTTGGAAACCTACCAAAAAACAATTAGGCAACAACAAATTCAATCCCCTTTAGACAATTTCCTGGGTAAAACGTTCCACTCTAATAGTGAAGGTGTAAACTTGGCAGTAGAAAATCTTAACAGTATATTTGACCTCTCAGCTTCCCTATCAAATCTAAAAATCTCAAATAGAAAACCGAAGAAAATTAACAACAATGACAAATGGTTTGATGAAGAATGCAAAAATCTAAGAAAGAAATTGAGAAACCTGTCCAACCAAAAACATAGAGACCCGGAAAACCTGAGTCTACGCCTTCACTATGGTGAATCACTAAAACAATACAGAAATACAATACGGAAAAAGAAGGAACAGTATGTCAGAAATCAGCTCAATGTAATTGAAGAATACATAGACTCTAACCACTTCTGGGAAGATTGGAAAACACTAAACAAACAACAACACGAAGAATTATCTATCCAAAATGGAGATGTATGGGTAAACCACTTCTCCAATCTTTTTGGCTCTATAACAAAGAATAAAGAGCAAAAACATATACATGATCAAATACAGATCTTAGAATCAACTATTAAAGACTACCAGAACCCACTGGATTCTCCAATTACATTGAATGAGTTACAGGACAAAATAAAAACCCTCCAACTCAAAAAGGCCTGTGGTGTTGATGGTATCCTTAATGAAATGATCAAATACACAGACAACAAATTACAATTGGCTATACTAAAACTCTTTAACATCATCCTTAGCTCTGGCATCTTCCCCAATATTTGGAACCAAGGACTGATCACCCCAATCCACAAAAACGGAGACAAATTTGACCCCAATAACTACCGTGGAATATGCGTCAACAGTAACCTTGGGAAAATCCTCTGCATTATCATGAACAGCAGACTCGTACACTTCCTCAATGAAAACAATGTACTGAGCAATTGTCAAATTGGCTTTTTACCAAATTACTGTACAACAGACCATGTATTCACCCTGCACACCCTAATTGACAACCAAACAAACCAAAACAAAGGCAAAGTCTTCTCATGCTTTGTTGATTTCAAAAAAGCCTTCGACTCAATTTGGCATGAGGGTCTGCTATACAAACAGATGGAAAGTGGTGTTGGGGGTAAAACATACGACTTCATAAAATCCATGTACACAAACAACAAGTGTGCGGTTAAAATTGGCAAAAAACACACACATTTCTTCACACAGGGTCGTGGGGTTAGACAGGGATGCAGCTTAAGCCCCACCCTCTTCAACATATAAATCAACGAACTGGCGCGGGCACTAGAAAAGTCTGCAGCACCCGGCCTCACCCTACTAGAATCCGAAGTCAAATCTCTGCTGTTTGCTGATGATCTGGTACTTCTGTCACCAACCAAGGAGGGCCTACAGCAGCACCTAGATCTTATGCACAGATTCTGTCAGACCTGGGCCCTGACAGTAAATCTCAGTAAGACCAAAATAATGGTGTTCCAAAAAAGGTCCAGTCACCAGGACCACAAATACAAATTCTATCTAGACACTGTTGCCCTAGAGCACACAAAAAACTATACATACCTTAGCCTAAACATCAACGCCACAGGTAACTTCCACAAAGCTGTGAACGATCTGGGAGACAAGGCAAGAAGGGCATTCTATGCCATCAAAAGGAACATACATTTCAACATACCAATTAGGATCTGGCTAAAAATACTAATCAGTCATAGAGCCCATTGCCCTTTATGGTTGTGAGGTCTGGGGTCCGCTCACCAACCAAGACTTCACAAAATGGGACAAACACCAAATTGAGACTCTGCACGCAGAATTCTGCAAAAATATCCTCTGTGTACAACGTAGAACACCAAATAATGCATGCAGAGCAGAATTAGGCCGATACCCACTAATTATCAAAATTCAGAAAAGAGCTGTTAAATTCTATAACCACCTAAAAGGAAGCGATTCCCAAACCTTCCACAACAAAGCCATCACCTACAGAGAGATGAACGTGGAGAAGAGTCCACTAAGCAAGCTGGTCCTGGGGCTCTGTTCACAAACACACCCTACAGAGCCCCAGGACAGCAGCACAATTAGACCCAACCAGATCATGAGAAAACAAAAAGATAATTACTTGACACATTGGAAAGAATTAACAAAAAAACAGAGCAAACTAGAATGCTATTTGGCCCTACACAGAGAGTACACAGCGGCAGAATACCTGACCACTGTGACTGACCCAAAATTAAGGAAAGCTTGACTATGTACAGACTCAGCGAGCATAGCCTTGCTATTGAGAAAGGCCGCCGTAGGCAGACATGGCTCTCAAGAGAAGACAGGCTATGTGCTCACTGCCCACTAAATGAGGTGGAAACTGAGCTGCACTTCCTAACCTCCTGCCCAATGTATGACCATATTAGAGAGACACATTTCCCTCAGATTACATAGATCCACAAAGAATATCGAAAACAAATCCAATTTTGAAAAACTCCCATATCTACTGGGTGAAATTCCACAGTGTGCCATCGGAGCAGCAAGATTTGTGACCTTTTGCGAACATTTTTAGCTCTTATAGAACCAGGTCACAAATAACAATATAATAATAATCAATACTGTAACGGTTCTCGTCTGTCGAAGGAGAAGCGGACCAAAATGCAGCATGGTGGTTATTCATGTTCTTTAATAAAAATGAACTCGACATGAAATAACTAACAAAACAAAGAACGACCGTGAAAACCTATACAGCCTATCTGGTGAACACAAACACAGAGACAGGAACAATCACCCACGAAACACTCAAAGAATATGGCTGCCTAAATATGGTTCCCAATCAGAGACAACGATAATCACCTGCCTCTGATTGAGAACCGCCTCAGGCAGCCATAGACTATGCTAGACACCCCCAAGACAAAAACACACCACATAATAAACCCATGTCACACTCTGAAATAATAAATAAAACACAAAATACTAAGACCAGGGCGTGACATTATCTTACATATAAAACCTTATTTATTCATCGAAAATTGTGAAAAGCTCACCACAGTTTAATGAGAAGGGTGTCCTTGAAAGGATGCACATAACTCTGCAATGTTGGGTTGTATTGGAGAGAGTCTCAGTCTTAAATCATTTTCCACACACAATCTGTGCCTGTATTTAGTTTTCATGCTAGTGAGGCCCGAGAATTCACTCTCACATAGCTACGTGGTTGCAAAGGGCATCAGTGTCTTAACAGCGTGATTTGTCAAGGCAGGATACTCTGAGCACTGCCCAATCCATAAATCTGGCAGTGGCTTCTGATTAAATTTTCACGGAACCACTTGTTGCAATTTCGATGAGGCTCTCTTGTTCAGATATCGGTAAGTGGACTGGAGGCAGGGCATGAATGGGATAACGAATCCAGATGTTTGTGTCATCCGTTTCGGGAAAGTACTTGCTTAATTGTGCACCCAACTCACTCAGGTGCTTCACTGTATCACATTTGACATTGTCTGCTTGAGTTCATTTGCATACAAAAAAATGACGGAAAGACCTGTGTGTTGTCCTAATGCAGACAGAAAAGCGCTCCAACTTCTTAATCATAGCCTAATCCCATTTTTATTTGGCGTACCCCTGACGGCATTGTGCATACCCCAGTTTGGGAATACCTGGTTTAGGAGATGCTTTACTTAGAACAGTTAAATCAATGGACATGGTCTTCAGTTGTGTGTTATGATAATATTTGCAACTGTAAGTCGCACTGGAGCGTCTGCTAAATGCCATAAATGTCTGACTTCCTCATGTCAGTAAACGCAGTGCCTTCGGAAATTATTCAGAACCCTCAACTTTTCCCACATTTTGTTACATTACAGACTTATTCTAAAATTGATTAAATATTTGTATTTTTCCCTCATCAATCTACAAACAATACCCCATAATGACAAAGCGAAAACAGTTTTATTTTGTGCAAATTTATAAAGAATACCTTATTTACATAAATACATAAATGGTCAATTCAATTGATTGGACATGATTTGGAAAGGCACACACCTGTCTATTTAAGGTCCCACAGTTGACAGTGCAAAAACCAAGCCATGAGGTCGAAGGAATTATCCGTAGAGCTCCCAGACAGGATTGTGTTGAGGCACAGATCTGGGAAGGGTACCAACATATTTCTGCAGCATTGTGGCCACCATCATTCTTAAATGGAAGAAGTTTGGAACCACCAAGACTCTTCCTAGAGCTGGCCACTCGGGTCAAACTGAACAAATTGGGGAGAAGGGCCTTGGTCAGGGAGGTGACCAAGATCCCGATGGTCACTCTGACAGAGCTCTAATCAGGCTTTATGGTAGAGTGGCCACTCCTCAGTAAAAGTGACATTACAGCCCGCTTGGAGTTTGACAAAAGGCACCTAAAGACTCTCAGACCGTGAGAAACAACATTCTCTGCCTTGATGAAACCAAGACTGAACTCTTTGGCCTGAATGCCAAGCGTCACGTCTGGAGGAAGCCTGGCACCATCCCTATGGTGATGCATGGTGGTGGCAGTATCATGCTGTGGGGATGTTTTTCAACAGAAGGGACTGGGAGACTCGTCAGGATTGGAGGAAAGATGAACGGAGCAAAGTACAGAGAGATCCTTGATGAAAACCTGCTCCAGAGCGCTCAGGACCTCAGACTGCGGAGAAGGCTCACCTTCCAAATGGACAACGACCCTAAGAACACAGCCAAGACAACCCAGGAGTGGCTTCGGGACAAGTTTCTGAATGTCCCTGAGTGGCCCAGCCAGAGCCCGGACTTTAACCTGATCGAACATCTCTGGAGACCTGAAAATAGCTGTGCAGCAATGCTTTCTATCCAACCTGACAGAGCTTGAGAGGATCTGCAGAGAGATACTCCCCAAATGCAGGTGTGCCAAGCTTGTAGCATCATAACCAAGAAGACTCAAGGCTGTAATCACTGCCAAAGGTTCATCAACAAAGTTCTGAGTAAAGGGTCTGAATACTTATGTAAATGCAATATTTCAGAATTCTAAAAACCTGTTTTTGATTTGTCATTATGGGGTATTGTGATGTTATTATGGGGTATTGTGATGTCATTATGGGGTATTGTGATGTCATTATAGGGTATTGTGATGTCATTATGGGGTATTGTGATGTCATTATGGGGTATTGTGATGTCATTATGGGGTATTGTGATGTCATTATGGGGTATTGTGTGGAGATTGATGTTAAAGAATAAGACTAATGTAACAAAATGTGGAAAAAGTCAAGGGGTCTGAATACTTTCCGATAGCACTGTATGCCAGAGGGAATACACTGTCTGACTTCCTTATGTCAGTAAATATACCAGAGGGAATACACTGTCTGACTTCCTCATGTCAATAAATATGCCAGAGGGAATACACTCTCTGACTTCCTTATGTCAGTAAATATGCCAGAGGGAATACACTCTCTGACTTCCTCATGTCAGTAAATATGCCAGAGGGAATACACTCTGACTTCCTCATGTCAGTAAATATACCAGAGGGAATACACTCTCTGACTTCCTCATGTCAGTAAATATGCCAGAGGGAATACACTGTCTGACTTCCTCATGTCAGTAAATATACCAGAGGGAATACACTCTCTGACTTCCTAATGTCAGTAAATATACCAGAGGGAATACACTCTGACTTCCTCATGTCAGTAAATATACCAGAGGGAATACACTCTCTGACTTCCTAATGTCAGTAAATATACCAGAGGGAATACACTCTGACTTCCTCATGTCAGTAAATATACCAGAGGGAATACACTGTCTGACTTCCTCATGTCAGTAAATATACCAGAGGGAATACACTCTCTGACTTCCTCATGTCAGTAAATATGCCAGAGGGAATACACACTCTGACTTCCTAATGTCAGTAAATATACCAGAGGGAATACACACTCTGACTTCCTCATGTCAGTAAATATACCAGAGGG
>NW_027008692.1:0-79111 GCF_036934945.1 Oncorhynchus masou masou
AAATATAAATTCACCCTGAACAACACCTTAATTGAACACACAAAAAATTACACCTATCTTGGTCTGACCATATCTGCATCGGGAAACTTTAATATGGCAGTGAATGCACTCAAAGAAAAAGCCCGCAGAGCAATGTATGCAATAAAAATGAAATTATTCAAAATCAATATCCCAATTAGAATTTGGACTAAAATATTTGACAGTGTAATCCTACCAATAGCTCTTTATGGAAGTGAGGTTTGGGGGCCACTCAATAAACTGGACTTTAAAATGTGGGACAAACATCCAATTGAAGCCCTACATGCAGAATTCTGTCGGAAAATCCCACAAGTCCAGAGAAATACACCAACTAATGCATGTAGGGCAGAATTGGGCCGTTTTCCAGTAATAATGAAAATACAGAAAAGATCATTAAAATTTTGGCTACATCTGAATTCAAGTCCAAATTCAAGTCTGCAATTTAAATCACTTCAAACCCAAGAGCTGAGCCCAGAAAGCAGCCCTCTCCAGTCAGCTGGTGTTGGACCTCACCAACCAAGCTGACACCAGCACTGCTTCAAAGAAAGAATTCCAATAAGCAAAATCATGAACCAATCAAAGGAATCATATTTACAACATTGGAAAAATGAAACAAAATCCCAAAGCCGACTAAATTGCTATCTGACCCTAAACAGAGAATATGAATTGGCTGATTATCTCTACTCTGTCAGAGATACGAAGCAGAGACAGATCCTTACCAAGTACAGGCTGAGTGACCACCGATTGGCAATAGAAACCGGCAGACATAAAAAGACATGGCTACCCAAAGAGGAGCGTGTATGTGGTCACTGCATAACAGGGAGGTAGAGACAGAGATGCACTTTCTCCTTTACTGTGATAAATATTCCTCACAAAAGAGATTCATTATTCACAGAAATTACTAAACATATTCCAAATTTTTACAAATTGAACCCAGAGGAAAAACTAAGAATACTCATGGGCGAAGGAGCAATGGCTCCTCTTGCAGCCAAATATGTATTTTCCTGCCATAGCCTGAGGGACACTGAATAATAACATCTGCATAGTAAGCAGTAACTTAATTGTTATTGCTATTTTTGTTATTACTGTAATTATTATTATTTTTGTATTTAATTTTGTATTATTATTTACTACACTTTTATATTTTATATTTGCTATCATTTAGAATTTTGTTACAATGTATATTGTATACATTGTTGCTTTGGCAATATTGACACAATGTTTTTCATGCCAATAAAGCAGCTTGAATTTGAATTTGAAATTTGAGAGACACAGAGAGAGAGAGAGAGAGAGAGAGAGAGAGAGACACAGAGAGAGACAGAGAGACAGAGAGAGAGAGAGAGAGAGAGACACAGAGAGAGAGAGAGAGAGACACAGAGAAGAGAGAGAGAGAGACACAGAGAGAGAGAGACACAGAGAGAGAGAGAGAGAGACAGAGAGAGAGAGAGAGAGAGAGAGAGAGACAGAGAGAGAGAGAGAGACACAGAGAGAGAGAGACACAGAGAGAGAGAGACACAGAGAGAGAGAGAGAGAGAGAGAGAGAGAGAGAGAGAGAGAGAGAGACAGAGAGAGAGAGAGGCAGAGAGAGAGCAGAGAGAGAGAGAAGGAGAGAGAGAAAGAGAGAGAGAGAGAAAGAGAGGCAGAGAGAGAGAGAGAGAGAGAGACAGAGAGAGAGAGAGAGAGAGAGACAGAGAGAGAGAGAGAGAGAGAGAGAGAGAGAGAGATAGAGAGGAAGAAAGAGAGAGAGAGAGAGAGAGAGAGAGAGGTAGAGAGAGAGAGTGATAAAGTAGTTAATAATCCTACCAGTGATGACCAGCAGTAAGGTCATGAAGGTCTCAGCGCAGTCTGGAGCCTTGAGTTCGTCCATGTCACTGATGTCTTTGTACTGGGAGCTCCAAGCCCCCTCAGCAGACAGCATGGCATCCACCTTCTCTATCGCCACTACAGAGAGACACACAGTTGGGATGAGCACACATCACACATTCACTAAATCACATACACTGACATAAACGGAATCTAACAGAGAAGTAAAATCCCACATAAAATCAATCTCTTTCGTCAGTCCCAAATGGCTTCCTACCCCTTCACTTCACCCAAACCCTTCAATGTTTGCAGATCTGTAAGGTAGAAGCGATATGGCGGAAGCTCTGCCAGTACACTGCTTATACCTATCCAGCCCCTTCAGATCTGCGGAAATTGGAGGGTTAGGGCCAAGGGGAAAGAGTAGGGAACGATGAGAGATGCTCCACTGCTGCCTCTCTCACTCACTCTTCCTCTCACAGTGAGCCACTTCTGCAGCACGACCTCTCCAGCAGTACATGCAGCACTCCGGGCAGGGTGCTGGGGTAGGAGTGGGTGGTGCGCAGCTCCCTCTCAAACTGCAGGATCTCATCCACCAGGTGGCAGAAGAGAGAGTCGTCGTAGAGCAGCCGTGGAGCATCCAACGCTAATTTCTCCTGGGCCAGGGTGAGTAGACCGCGACACAGCTCCACCTGGTGGGGACGTGAGGGATGACACAAGATACTTCAATAGCTATAACCATTATATTTTATTATATTAATATATATATATGTTTATATCCTCTCATATGACTGTGGAACATCAAGAGCTGCTACGATTGACAGATGACTGCAATGGACTCAGCTTTGAACCTTGGGGGTGAACACATACTTCAATGGCACATGAACTCAGGATTCCAGATGATCACATAGCGGCTGATCCTCTCACCTTGGCGTTGACGTCAGCTCCATTCCTGTCCAGAATGGGCTGGATCTTCTCCTCCATGAAGTTGGAGCTGTTACCCATCCACATCAGGACCTGGGTCAGGAACCACTCAGGCTGCATGGAGACAGAGATGGAGGTTATTATTATTGTCATAGTCTGTCTGTCTGTGTTTGAGACGTGCTCTGTGTGTGTGTCTGTGTGTGTTTGAGAGACATGCTCTGCGTGTGTGTGTGTGTGTGTGTGTTTGAGAGACATGCTCTGAGTGTGTGTGTGTGTGTGTGTGTGTGTGTGTGTGTGTGTGTGTGTGTGTGTGTGTGTGTGTGTGTGTGTGTGTGTGTGTGTGTTGCTCTAACCTTGTTGAGTGAATTGGTCTGACGGTTTCCAGTGAAGTGGTATCGAAACCTCTTGCTCAGAGGAAGCAACATGATCTGGACAGGAAGAGACAGGGGTGTCGTCGGGGGCAACCCTACACGGGACACAGAGGTTGGCTTCTCTGATATGAGATCATCACTGAGAAACAGGTTAAAGAAACTGGCCAGGTCTTCATCTCAGTACAATATCAACATCAATATCAGTCAATATCTTAGGAAGTGTGTGGGGAACGTTATGTCTGTGGCTGGGAATGTATGAAGTATGAAGCTGGTGTATGAAGAAGTGGAAATACTGCACTGTGTGTATAACCCAGTAGTGTCTATAACCTAGTAGTGTCTATAACCTAGTAGTGTCTATAACCTAGTAGTGTCTATAGCCTAGTAGTGTCTATAGCCTAGTAGTGTCTATAGCCTAGTAGTCTCTATAACCTAGTAGTGTCTATAACCCAGTAGTGTCTATAACCCAGTAGTGTCTATAACCTAGTAGTGTCTATAACCTAGTAGTGTCTATAACCTAGTAGTGTCTATAACCTAGTAGTGTCTATAACCTAGTAGTGTCTATAGCCTAGTAGTGTCTATAACCCAGTAGTGTCTATAACCTAGTAGTGTCTATAACCTAGTAGTGTCTATAGCCTAGTAGTCTCTATAACCTAGTAGTGTCTATAACCTAGTAGTGTCTATAGCCTAGTAGTGTCTATAACCCAGTAGTGTCTATAACCTAGTAGTGTCTATAGCCTAGTAGTGTCTATAACCTAGTAGTGTCTATAGCCTAGTAGTGTCTATAACCCAGTAGTGTCTATAACCTAGTAGTGTCTATAACCTAGTAGTGTCTATAGCCTAGTAGTCTCTATAACCTAGTAGTGTCTATAACCTAGTAGTGTCTATAGCCTAGTAGTGTCTATAACCCAGTAGTGTCTATAACCTAGTAGTGTCTATAACCTAGTAGTGTCTATAGCCTAGTAGTCTCTATAACCCAGTAGTGTCTATAGCCTAGTAGTGTCTATAACCTAGTAGTGTCTATAGCCTAGTAGTCTCTATAACCTAGTAGTGTCTATAGCCTAGTAGTGTCTATAGCCCAGTAGTGTCTATAACCCAGTAGTGTCTATAACCCAGTAGTGTCTATAACCCAGTAGTGTCTATAACCTAGTAGTGTCTATAGCCCAGTAGTGTCTATAACCTAGTAGTGTCTATAACCTAGTAGTGTCTATAGCCTAGTAGTGTCTATAGCCTAGTAGTGTCTATAACCCAGTAGTGTCTATAGCCTAGTAGTGTCTATAGCCTAGTAGTGTCTATAACCCAGTAGTGTCTATAACCCAGTAGTGTCTATAACCCAGTAGTGTCTATAACCTAGTAGTGTCTATAGCCCAGTAGTGTCTATAACCTAGTAGTGTCTATAACCTAGTAGTGTCTATAGCCTAGTAGTGTCTATAGCCTAGTAGTGTCTATAACCCAGTAGTGTCTATAGCCTAGTAGTGTCTATAGCCTAGTAGTGTCTATAGCCCAGTAGTGTCTATAACCCAGTAGTGTCTATAACCCAGTAGTGTCTATAACCTAGTAGTGTCTATAGCCTAGTAGTGTCTATAACCTAGTACTGTCTATAACCTAGTAGTGTCTATAGCCCAGTAGTGTCTATAACCTAGTAGTGTCTATAGCCCAGTAGTGTCTATAACCTAGTAGTGTCTATAACCTAGTAGTGTCTATAGCCTAGTAGTGTCTATAACCTAGTAGTGTCTATAACCCAGTAGTGTCTATAACCCAGTAGTGTATATAACCTAGTAGTGTCTATAGCCTAGTAGTGTCTATAACCTAGTACTGTCTATAACCTAGTAGTGTCTATAACCTAGTAGTGTCTATAACCTAGTAGTGTCTATAGCCCAGTAGTGTCTATAACCTAGTAGTGTCTATAACCTAGTACTGTCTATAACCCAGTAGTGTCTATAACCTAGTAGTGTCTATAGCCTAGTAGTGTCTATAACCCAGTAGTGTGTATAACCCAGTAGTGTCTATAACCTAGTAGTGTCTATAGCCTAGTAGTGTCTATAACCCAGTAGTGTCTATAACCCAGTAGTGTCTATAACCCAGTAGTGTCTATAACCCAGTAGTGTCTATAACCTAGTAGTGTCTATAACCTAGTAGTGTCTATAACCTAGTAGTGTCTATAACCTAGTAGTGTCTATAACCTAGTAGTGTCTATAACCCAGTAGTGTCTATAACCTAGTAGTGTCTATAACCTAGTAGTGTCTATAGCCTAGTAGTCTCTATAACCTAGTAGTGTCTATAACCTAGTAGTGTCTATAGCCTAGTAGTGTCTATAACCCAGTAGTGTCTATAACCTAGTAGTGTCTATAGCCTAGTAGTGTCTATAACCTAGTAGTGTCTATAGCCTAGTAGTGTCTATAACCCAGTAGTGTCTATAACCTAGTAGTGTCTATAACCTAGTAGTGTCTATAGCCTAGTAGTCTCTATAACCTAGTAGTGTCTATAACCTAGTAGTGTCTATAGCCTAGTAGTGTCTATAACCCAGTAGTGTCTATAACCTAGTAGTGTCTATAACCTAGTAGTGTCTATAACCTAGTAGTGTCTATAACCTAGTAGTCTCTATAACCCAGTAGTGTCTATAGCCTAGTAGTGTCTATAACCTAGTAGTGTCTATAGCCTAGTAGTCTCTATAACCTAGTAGTGTCTATAGCCTAGTAGTGTCTATAGCCCAGTAGTGTCTATAACCCAGTAGTGTCTATAACCCAGTAGTGTCTATAACCCAGTAGTGTCTATAACCTAGTAGTGTCTATAGCCCAGTAGTGTCTATAACCTAGTAGTGTCTATAACCTAGTAGTGTCTATAGCCTAGTAGTGTCTATAGCCTAGTAGTGTCTATAACCCAGTAGTGTCTATAGCCCAGTAGTGTCTATAGCCTAGTAGTGTCTATAACCCAGTAGTGTCTATAACCCAGTAGTGTCTATAACCCAGTAGTGTCTATAACCCAGTAGTGTCTATAGCCCAGTAGTGTCTATAACCTAGTAGTGTCTATAACCTAGTAGTGTCTATAGCCTAGTAGTGTCTATAGCCTAGTAGTGTCTATAACCCAGTAGTGTCTATAGCCTAGTAGTGTCTATAGCCTAGTAGTGTCTATAGCCCAGTAGTGTCTATAACCCAGTAGTGTCTATAACCCAGTAGTGTCTATAACCTAGTAGTGTCTATAGCCTAGTAGTGTCTATAACCTAGTACTGTCTATAACCTAGTAGTGTCTATAGCCCAGTAGTGTCTATAACCTAGTAGTGTCTATAGCCCAGTAGTGTCTATAACCTAGTAGTGTCTATAACCTAGTAGTGTCTATAGCCTAGTAGTGTCTATAACCTAGTAGTGTCTATAACCCAGTAGTGTCTATAACCTAGTAGTGTATATAACCTAGTAGTGTCTATAGCCTAGTAGTGTCTATAGCCTAGTAGTGTCTATAACCTAGTACTGTCTATAACCTAGTAGTGTCTATAGCCCAGTAGTGTCTATAACCTAGTAGTGTCTATAACCTAGTACTGTCTATAACCCAGTAGTGTCTATAACCTAGTAGTGTCTATAGCCTAGTAGTGTCTATAACCTAGTAGTGTGTATAACCCAGTAGTGTCTATAACCTAGTAGTGTCTATAGCCTAGTAGTGTCTATAACCTAGTAGTGTCTATAACCCAGTAGTGTCTATAACCCAGTAGTGTCTATAACCTAGTAGTGTCTATAGCCTAGTAGTGTCTATAACCTAGTACTGTCTATAACCCAGTAGTGTCTATAACCCAGTAGTGTCTATAACCTAGTAGTGTCTATAACCCAGTCCTGTCTATAACCTAGTAGTGTCTATAACCCAGTCTTGTCTATAACCTAGTAGTGTCTATAGCCTAGTAGTGTCTATAACCTAGTAGTGTCTATAGCCTAGTAGTGTCTATAACCCAGTAGTGTCTATAACCTAGTAGTGTCTATAACCCAGTAGTGTCTATAACCTAGTAGTGTCTATAGCCTAGTAGTGTCTATAGCCTAGTAGTGTCTATAACCTAGTAGTGTCTATAACCCAGTAGTGTCTATAACCCAGTAGTGTCTATAGCCCAGTAGTGTCTATAGCCTAGTAGTGTCTATAACTAGTAGTGTCTATAGCCTAGTAGTGTCTATAGCCAGTAGTGTCTATAACCTAGTAGTGTCTATAACCTAGTAGTGTCTATAACCTAGTAGTGTCTATAGCCTAGTAGTGTCTATAACCTAGTAGTGTCTATAGCCCAGTAGTGTCTATAACCTAGTAGTGTCTATAACCCAGTAGTGTCTATAACCTAGTAGTGTCTATAACCTAGTAGTGTCTATAGCCTAGTAGTGTCTATAGCCTAGTAGTGTCTATAGCCTAGTAGTGTCTATAGCCCAGTAGTGTCTATAGCCTAGTAGTGTCTATAGCCTAGTAGTGTCTATAGCCTAGTAGTGTCTATAGCCTAGTAGTGTCTATAACCTAGTAGTGTCTATAACCTAATAGTGTCTATAGACCAGTAGTGTCTATAACCCAGTAGTGTCTATAGCCCAGTAGTGTCTATAGCCCAGTAGTATCTATAACCTAGTAGTGTCTATAACCTAATAGTGTCTATAGCCCAGTAGTGTCTATAGCCCAGTAGTGTCTATAACCCAGTAGTGTCTATAACCTAATAGTGTCTATAGCCCAGTAGTGTCTATAACCCAGTAGTGTCTATAACCCAGTAGTGTCTATAACCCAGTAGTGTCTATAACCCAGTCCTGTCTATAACCTAGTAGTGTCTATAACCCAGTCCTGTCTATAACCTAGTAGTGTCTATAACCTAGTAGTGTCTCTAACCTAGTAGTGTCTCTAACCTAGTAGTGTCTATAACCCAGTAGTGTCTATAACCCAGTAGTGTCTATAACCTAGTAGTGTCTATAGCCCAGTAGTGTCTATAACCCAGTAGTGTCTATAACCCAGTAGTGTCTATAACCCAGTCCTGTCTATAACCTAGTAGTGTCTATAACCCAGTCCTGTCTATAACCTAGTAGTGTCTATAACCTAGTAGTGTCTCTAACCTAGTAGTGTCTCTAACCTAGTAGTGTCTCTAACCTAGTAGTGTCTATAACCCAGTAGTGTCTATAACCCAGTAGTGTCTATAACCTAGTAGTGTCTATAACCTAGTAGTGTCTATAGCCTAGTAGTGTCTATAACCTAGTAGTGTCTATAACCTAGTAGTGTCTCTAACCTAGTAGTGTCTATAGCCTAGTAGTGTCTATAGCCTAGTAGTGTCTATAACCTAGTAGTGTCTATAACCTAGTAGTGTCTATAACCCAGTAGTGTCTATAGCCCAGTAGTGTCTATAGCCTAGTAGTGTCTATAACCTAGTAGTGTCTATAGCCTAGTAGTGTCTATAGCCTAGTAGTGTCTATAGCCCAGTAGTGTCTATAGCCTAGTAGTGTCTATAGCCTAGTAGTGTCTATAGCCTAGTAGTGTCTATAGCCTAGTAGTGTCTATAACCCAGTAGTGTCTATAACCTAGTAGTGTCTATAGCCTAGTAGTGTCTATAGCCTAGTAGTGTCTATAGCCTAGTAGTGTCTATAGCCCAGTAGTGTCTATTAGTAGTGTCTATAGCCTAGTAGTGTCTATAGCCTAGTAGTGTCTATAGCCTAGTAGTGTCTATAGCCTAGTAGTGTCTATAACCTAGTAGTGTCTATAACCTAATAGTGTCTATAACCAGTAGTGTCTATAACCCAGTAGTGTCTATAGCCCAGTAGTGTCTATAGCCCAGTAGTGTCTATAACCTAGTAGTGTCTATAACCTAATAGTGTCTATAGCCCAGTAGTGTCTATAGCCCAGTAGTGTCTATAACCTAGTAGTGTCTATAACCTAATAGTGTCTATAGCCCAGTAGTGTCTATAACCCAGTAGTGTCTATAACCCAGTAGTGTCTATAACCCAGTAGTGTCTATAACCCAGTAGTGTCTATAACCCAGTCCTGTCTATAACCTAGTAGTGTCTATAACCCAGTCCTTCTATAACCTAGTAGTGTCTATAACCTAGTAGTGTCTCTAACCTAGTAGTGTCTCTAACCTAGTAGTGTCTATAACCCAGTAGTGTCTATAACCCAGTAGTGTCTATAACCTAGTAGTGTCTATAGCCTAGTAGTGTCTATAACCCAGTAGTGTCTATAACCCAGTAGTGTCTATAACCCAGTAGTGTCTATAACCCAGTAGTGTCTATAACCCAGTCCTGTCTATAACCTAGTAGTGTCTATAACCCAGTCCTGTCTATAACCTAGTAGTGTCTATAACCTAGTAGTGTCTCTAACCTAGTAGTGTCTCTAACCTAGTAGTGTCTCTAACCTAGTAGTGTCTATAACCCAGCAGTGTCTATAACCCAGTAGTGTCTATAACCTAGTAGTGTCTATAACCTAGTAGTGTCTATAGCCTAGTAGTGTCTATAACCTAGTAGTGTCTATAACCTAGTAGTGTCTATAACCTAGTAGTGTCTCTAACCTAGTAGTGTCTATAACCCAGTATTGTCTATAACCTAGTAGTGTCTATAACCTAGTAGTGTCTATAACCTAGTAGTGTGTATAACCCAGTCCTGTCTATAACCTAGTAGTGTCTATAACCCAGTCCTGTCTATAACCCAGTCCTGTATATAACCCAGTCCTGTCTATAACCCAGTCCTGTCTACAACCCAGTCCTGTCTATAACCCAGTCCTGTCTATAACCCAGTAGTGTCTATAACCTAGTAGTGTCTATAACCTAGTAGTGTCTATAACCCAGTCCTGTCTATAACCCAGTAGTGTCTACAACCTAGTAGTGTCTCTAACCCAGTCCTGTCTATAACCTAGTAGTGTCTATAACCCAGTCCTGTCTATAACCTAGTAGTGTCTATAACCTAGTAGTGTCTCTAACCTAGTAGTGTCTCTAACCTAGTAGTGTCTCTAACCTAGTAGTGTCTATAACCCAGTAGTGTCTATAACCCAGTAGTGTCTATAACCTAGTAGTGTCTCTAACCTAGTAGTGTCTCTAACCTAGTAGTGTCTATAACCCAGTAGTGTCTATAACCTAGTAGTGTCTATAACCCAGTCCTGTCTACAACCCAGTCCTGTCTATAACCCAGTCCTGTCTACAACCCAGTCCTGTCTACAACCCAGTCCTGTCTACAACCCAGTAGTGTGTATAACCTAGTAGTGTCTATAACCTAGTAGTGTCTATAACCCAGTCCTGTCTACAACCCAGTCCTGTCTACAACCCAGTCCTGTCTACAACCCAGTCCTGTCTACAACCCAGTCCTGTCTATAACCCAGTAGTGTATATAACCTAGTAGTGTCTATAACCTAGTAGTGCCTATAACCCAGTCCTGTCTATAACCCAGTCCTGTCTATAACCCAGTCCTGTCTACAACCCAGTCCTGTCTACAAGTAGTCCTGTCTATAACCCAGTAGTGTATATAACCTAGTAGTGTCTATAACCTAGTAGTGCCTATAACCCAGTCCTGTCTATAAATCAGTCCTGTCTATAACCCAGTCCTGTCTACAACCCAGTCCTGTCTACAACCCAGTCCTGTCTATAACCCAGTCCTGTCTATAACCCAGTCCTGTCTATAACCCAGTAGTGTATATAACCTAGTAGTGTCTATAACCCAGTAGTGTCTATAACCTAGTAGTGTCTATAACCCAGTCCTGTCTATAACCCAGTAGTGTATATAACCTAGTAGTGTCTATAACCCAGTAGTGTCTATAACCTAGTAGTGTCTATAGCCTAGTAGTGTCTATAACCCAGTAGTGTCTACAACCCAGTTGTCACGCCCTGGTCGAGGTATTTTGTGTTTATCT
This sequence comes from Oncorhynchus masou masou, assembly GCF_036934945.1. Taxonomy (NCBI): domain Eukaryota; kingdom Metazoa; phylum Chordata; class Actinopteri; order Salmoniformes; family Salmonidae; genus Oncorhynchus; species Oncorhynchus masou. The sequence goes on from NW_027008692.1 coordinate 10,935, forward strand.
TCATTTATTTGGTCAGGCCAGGGTGTGGCATGGGGTTTTTGTATGTGGTGTGTTGGTATTGGGTTTGTAGCTTAGTGGGGTGTTCTAGTTAAGTCTATGGTTGTCTGAAGTGGTTCTCAATCAGAGGCAGGTGTTTATCGTTGTCTCTGATTGGGAACCATATTTAGGCAGCCATATTCTTTGTGTGTTTCGTGGGTGATTGTCCTTAGTGTCCTTGTTCCTGTCTCTGTGTTAGTTTACACAAGTATAGGCTGTTTCGGTTTTTGTTACGTTCATTACGTTCTTTGTTTTGTAGTATTTGTATTGATTTCGTGTTTATGTTTGTTGATTAAACATGGATCGCAATCTACACGCTGCATTTTGGTCCGACTCTCCTTCACCGCATGAAAACCGTTACACCAGTCCTGTCTACAATCCAGTAGTGTGTATAACCTAGTAGTGTGTGTATAACCTAGTAGTGTCTATAATCCAGTCCTGTCTAGAACCCAGTCTATAACCTAGTAGTGTCTAGAACAGCGTGCGTATAACCTAGTAGTGTCTATAATCCAGTCCTGTCTACAACCCAGTAGTGTGTATAACCTAGTAGTGTCTAGAACAGCGTGCGTATAACCTAGTAGTGTCTATAATCCAGTCCTGTCTACAACCCAGTCGTGTGTATAACCTAGTAGTGTCTAGAACAGCGTGCGTATAACCTAGTAGTGTCTAGTCGTGTGTATAACCTAATCCAGTAACCTAGTAGTGTCTATACAGTCCTGTCTACAACCCAGTCGTGTGTATAACCTAGTAGTGTCTAGAACAGCGTGCGTATAACCTAGTAGTGTCTAGAACAGCGTGTGTATAACCTAGTAGTGTCTAGAACAGCGTGCGTATAACCTAGTAGTGTCTATAATCCAGTCCTGTCTACAACCCAGTCCTGTCTATAACCTAGTAGTGTCTAGAACAGCGTGCGTATAACCTAGTAGTGTCTATAATCCAGTCCTGTCTACAACCCAGTAGTGTGTATAACCTAGTAGTGTCTAGAACAGCGTGCGTATAACCTAGTAGTGTCTATAATCCAGTCCTGTCTACAACCCAGTCGTGCGTATAACCTATAGTGTCTATAATCCAGCCTGTCTACAACCCAGTAGTATCACCTAGTAGTGTGTGCGTATAACCTAGTAGTGTCTATAACAGCGTGCGTATAAAGTCCTGTCTACAACCCAGTCCTGTCTATAACCTAGTAGTGTCTAGAACAGCGTATGTATAACAGACGATAATGCTGGTGTGTATGTCTTCGACTCTGATAACACTATATTAGGGTGAAGGATACGAGGTCTGTAGAGACAGGAGCTGGGCCACCAGTAGCTCCAGCTGGCTGTGGAGCTCCTGAGCGTTGGCAGGGGGGGAGAGAGACTGGGTGGGAGGAGAGATGAACGGCCAGTGGAGCTGGATCAGCAACTCCTCAAAATCACTGCCAGACAGAGGGGGAGGAGTTACAAATCACATTCAGGTCTGAGGTAGCTAGACTTTGGATCATCATCATAACTGTGAATCACCAAGCCCGGTCCCGGAGAGCTACCGTGTGTCTCTTACTTGTTCTGGCCCAACACAAATACACCTGGTCAACTAATCATTTAGACTGAATTAGATGGGTTAGTGTCAGGCTGGAACAAAGCCATGCATGGACAGTTGCTCTCCAGGACCAGGGTTTCTGACCACTGATCTAAACAGAGATCCTAATAACTAGCATAGAGTTCTCCATCGACAGTCCTTCTGCTCCGGCCCGGCCCGCTAACACAACACACTGCCTGCCCTGTCTGACCCACTCAGACACACATACCCAGCCAGTCTGTCCTTAATGATCTTGTGCCAGAAGCATAGTGTCTCTCTGAGGAAGGCCTGGAGATGAGAGCAGCCAGACTGCTTTAGGCCCACATCTAGACGGGCCATGCTGCCCACCGCCACCACTGCCTCCCATATACTGTTGGTGATCAGACACTGCTGGATGCTGTCACTGTGGGAGGAGAGAACGACAGTGGGCGGAACAACTTAACATACAGTAGGATACCATTTTTGTGTGTGTATTCCAACCAGGATCCTATCTTTGAATAGTGTCAAATATATTGTCCAACTACAAGAAGATGAAAATATATTGTCCAACTGCAAGAAGATGAAAATATATTGTCCAACTGCAAGAAGATGAAAATATATTGTCCAACTGCAAGAAGATGAAAATATATTGTCCAACTACAAGAAGATGAAAATATATTGTCCAACAAGAAGATGAAAATATATTGCAAGAAGATGAAAATATATTGTCCAACTACACGAAGATGAAAATATATTGTCCAACTGCAAGAAGATGAAAATATATTGTCCAACTGCAAGAAGATGAAAATATATTGTCCAACTACAAGAAGATGAAAATATATTGTCCAACTGCAAGAAGATGAAAATATATTGTCCAACTGCAAGAAGATGAAAATATATTGTCCAACTACAAGAAGATGAAAATATATTGTCCAACTACAAGAAGATGAAAATATATTGTCCAACTGCAAGAAGATGAAAATATATTGTCCAACTCCAACAAGAAGATGAAAATATATTGTCCAACTGCAAGAAGATGAAAATATATTGTCCAACTACAAGAAGATGAATTGTCCAACTACAAGAAGATGAAAATATATTGTCCAACTACAAGAAGATGAAAATATATTGTCCAACTGCAAGAAGATGAAAATATATTGTCCAACTGCAAGAAGATGAAAATATATTGTCCAACTGCAAGAAGATGAAAATATATTGTCAACTACAAGAAGAAGAAAATAATAATACTGTTGTGAGTTCTTCAATGCGTGACACTGCAGGTATTTCATGTGTTTCTCTGTGTTGTCCAGCTGTTCCAGGGTCCGTCCCAGACTGTCTGCCCAGGGCTGGGCGCCCTGCAGGTGCTGTATCAGGGTGTTGGACAGGACCCTCTCCCGCTGGAGCAAACCTTCCAGAGACACACGGGACTCCTCGGCAGCAGACAGCGCTGCTGACACCCGCAGCGGCACCGAACTGGACACCGTCAGAACCTGAGAATGTGGGTGGAGGAAGACCTGTCAGCAAGGGAAATGCACGCCCTTAAACTGGCTAGCAAAGGTTAGCTATAGATCATGTTTGTATTACTTACATTAACTAGCAAGGGGCAGAATAATACTCGCATTATTAACGATTCTATTATTTTTCATGCAATAATTGATACAGCATTGAAAGCTGATGTGAGTGTGCAACATGAAGTTAACAACGCGCTTGCTACCTACCTGCTCCTCCAGCAACTTGGTTTCCGCTGTCAGTTTCTCCAGGAGCGCGCTAACTTTCTTCAGCGACTTCAGATCCACTCCGATTTCTTTTTCTATCAAGTCGACAAGGTAGACGGGGAGAACTCCCTCCCCCGATCCTGTTTCGGAGTCTTCATCATTTGTCGATATAGGGCTTTGTAGATCAGATTCATCACTTTGGCCGTTTTGCTGCTCTGCAGAGGGCGCCGCCATCTTTCTTCTGTGTCTCTTCCACGTCAACAGCACGCAGATGTAAACACAGCACCGAACACAGCCGTCACCGTCTATACACCACCTCTAGTGGTGGCAGTTAGTACTACGGGACCTGTCACGGGTAAACACTTGGGACATTTCCAACTACTACACAATCCACGCTTCCTTCCCTCCTCCATTCATTGGTTCATGTAACCAGTGATATCATAATTGGAGTGGTGATAGCTTCAGACAATTTACCGTAGATGTGTTATTTCAGTGATTACTAAAGGGAATTAGGAAGGATGTTTCCAAAACAAGACCCTCTTCAGTGTTGGGTGTCATGTTGACAATCAAGACCTCACAGGAAACAACTGGACATACTGTATGTGCTCAGTTATGTAGTTGTTGAACTAATCTGTTACCCAGAACGGAACAGTTACTATCTCTAGCGTCTTATTCTGTCCTATTCTACTGTATCTTAGTCTATGCAGCTCTGACATTGCTTGTCCAAATATTTATATATTCTTAATTCCATCCCTTTACTTTAGATTGTGTATATTGTTAGATATTACTAGTTAGATATTACTCACTGTTGGAGCTAGAAACACAAGCATTTCAACACCCGCAGTAACATCTACTATACACGTGTATGTGACCAATGAAATGTGATTTGATTATATCTCAAACATATTATAAAATGTGTAGCAGCTCCCTTATCCTTCATTCGTACATCCTTTTCTGTGAATGCCCAAATATCTACCTCTCATCCCATACTGTATCATATGCTTGCTCTTTGCACCCCAGTATCATATGCTTGGGTCTTCTTCACATTACTATTCATATGCTTGGGTATCTTCCATTACTATCATATGGCTTATCTATTGCCTTAACATATGCTTGGGTCTTTGCACTACTATCATATGCTTTTGTTTCTTTTGTTTACTATAATATTGACTATGTTTTGTTTATTCATATGTAACTCTGTGTTCTATGTTCAAATTTCATATGCTTCAGTCTTGGCCAGGTCCCAGTTGCAAATATGAACTTGTTCTTCGTTACTTCCTACCTGGTTAAATAAAATAAATAAAAATCAAATCCTTGTTTGTCATCTTCCTGTGAATGGGGAATATTCTTGGGTCTGTTCCGTTACTATCATATGCTTGGGTCTCTTCCGTTACTATCATATGCTTGAGTCTGTTCCGTTACTATCATATGCTTGAATCTGTTCCGTTACTATCATATGCCTGAATCTGTTCCGTTACTATCATATGCTTGAATCTGTTCCGTTACTATCATATGCTTGAATCTGTTCCATTGCTATCATATGCTTGACTCTGTTCCGTTACTATCATATGCTTGACTCTGTTCCATTGCTATCATATGCTTGAATCTGTTCCATTGCTATCATATGCTTGACTCTGTTCCGTTACTATCATATGCTTGACTCTGTTCCATTGCTATCATATGCTTGAATCTGTTCCATTGCTATCATACGCTTGAATCTGTTCCGTTACTATCATATGCTTGAATCTGTTCCATTGCTATCATATGCTTGAATCTGTTCCGTTACTATCATATGCTTGAATCTGTTCCGTTACTATCATATGAATCTGTTCCATTGCTATCATAGAATCTGTTCCGTTACTATCATATGCTTGAGTCTGTTCCGTTACTATCATATGCTTGAGTCTGTTCCATTACTATCTTCCTTTGTACAAAATGTGCTCCAGATGTTTTGCGGGGTTGCATTGACATTGACATTGCTTAACACTTGGCCCACTTGGCCCTCTGGATTCCTAGAGACCCAATGGGGTTGCTTCTAAATAGCACTCTATTCCCTATATAGTGCACTACTTTTTGACCAGGGCCTATAGAGCACTAGGGAATAGGGTGCCATTTTGGACGCAAGTGGTGAGGTCATAGTTGTCCAGAAATGGCTGATTATGTGATTTCATGTTCACTCAGGCCTCTTTGCTCTGGACTGGACCTCTGGATTCACATAGTAGATGCTTTGTTCTGCCAAGACAACAGATAGGAGGGCAGACAATAAACAGATCAATATTTACAATGCTGTTTGTACTCCACTTGTTACCGTTTTCTCAGGGCAACTGGCTACAAATCTTACTGCTGTGGTTGCACATCTCTCTCTAACTTCCGGGAGAGCCCATTTAAAGAAAATATAAGTCAAGTTCATGGGGCGTTGCGTTCATGCGGGCTAGTCCCTCCCATGACACAAAACACCATTCAGCAGCATGTCAACACACTCTCATGTTGAGAAGAATAAGAAACAGTTAAAGGAATCGGACAATCTATTTTCTGGACTTAAAGATCTTGGGCATCAGCGAGACCAACTCTGAAGTGAACCGCTTATCCAAAAAGTTGTTTATATTATAACCAAACATAGATATGTGAAGAATACATATCTGCGTAAAACGGACGTTCATTTTCGTCTGTGTCTTGATCGGGTAAGTTATCGTCCAGTCTGTTGGCCTGGACGTATTCGAGTAGATAAACCCGTTTTTTTATAGGAGCATGTTGCCAATTATGGCTGTCGATACACGTTTTTTAATACGACATTATTTGTTTACATTATGGCTGGTTATTTTTGTAACTTCAACGCAAGCAGTGAGAGTTGCAGTTTACACGGGACGGAATAAAGAGTGGTGCCGCTTTCATCAACAATAATGAGCCGATTGTTTTATAGTGCGGTATCAAGACAAGCACACAAATTAAATATAAATATTCTATTTAATGTTGCAATTGGGCTGCTGGGCTTTAATCTTTCACTGGAACACGTTTTTGAGCTTTGGTTTGTGGGTGTGTTCAGCTTATTTATTTATTTTTCGGCCTTTTAATTTGTCCTCTATTTGTTTATTAACTGCTAAATATCTTAAAGTTATTTGTTATTTTTTTATTTTTTTTATTTCACCTTTATTTAACCAGGTAGGCTAGTTGAGTACAAGTTCTCATTTGCAACTGCGACCTGGCCAAGATAAAGCTTGGCAGTGTGAGCAGACAACACAGAGTTACACATGGAGTAAACAATTAACAAGTCAATAACACAGTACAAAAAAGGCGAGTCTATATACATTGTGTGCAAAAGGCATGAGGAGGTAGGCGAATAATTACAACCTTGCAGATTAGCACTGGAGTGATAAATGATCAGATGGTCATGTACAGGTAGAGATACTGGTGTGCAAAAGAGCAGAAAAGTAAATAAATAAAAACAGTGTGGGGATGAGGTAGGTGAAAATGGGTGGGTTATTTACCAATAGACTATGTATTATCATCTTCAAATAGGCCTATTGACCTTAGTTATCACGTTTTTGTCAGAATATTAGGATAGTCAATAACTGATATTAGATTTTTATAAACAGCCTACTAAGTAAATATTTCAGCTATTCATTTCTTAATAATGTATAATTTCTTAGTCTATTTATAAATGAGGTATAATATATGTAAATACAATTTACTGTCTGCTTACAAACCATTTGTAGATGGTGTTGGTCAAATGCATTATTGAAGTTATGAAGAAATGGATCCCTCAACTCCTCTGAAACAAATGACTGTATCAACCTTTACTGTGCATTATACATTGTAATGATTGAATTCAGTAGAATTCCCAGTATAATACCCTGTACATTGTAATGATTGTATCAACCTTTACTGTGCATTATCAGTAGAATTCCCAGTATAATACCCTGTACATTGTAATGATTGTATCAACCTTTACTGTGCATTATCAGTAGAATTCCCAGTATAATACCCTGTACATTGTAATGATTGTATCAACCTTTACTGTGCATTATCAGTAGAATTCCCAGTATAATACCCTGTACATTGTAATGAATCAACCTTTACTGTGCATTACATTGTAATGTACATTGTTGTATCAACCTTTACTGTGCATTATCAGTAGAATTCCCAGTATAATACCCTGTACATTGTAATGATTGTATCAACCTTTACTGTGCATTATCAGTAGAATTCCCAGTATAATACCCTGTACATTGTAATGATTGTATCAACCTTTACTGTGCATTATCAGTAGAATTCCCAGTATAATACCCTGTACATTGTAATGATTGTATCAACCTTTACTGTGCATTATCAGTAGAATTCCCAGTATAATACCCTGTACATTGTAATGATTGTATCAACCTTTATGTGCATTTGTAGAATTCCCAGTATAATCTTCATTGTAATGATCATCAGCACCCTCTTGCTGGCCATCACATTATTTGGACATGGGTACTTCCACCAATCAGAAGAAGTAATTCTGTTGTTTTTTTATAGCTCCTATTACATTTACTAATTATATCATATTGATTTCATTATAATAATGCTGTGTCCATCTAGCCTGGTCCCAGATCTGTTTGTGCTGTCTATCCAACTCCTACAGTGTTTAGCATGACAACAACCATAGGAGTTGGCTATACAGCATAAACAGATCTGAGACCAGGTTAGAATCCAGCAGTATCATTGTAACATTATGATTATAAACCCAGAATTGCCATTTCATTAATTTGGCTTGTCTTCCTATGCACAGATAGAGGAGATGCTGCCAGGGATAGTAGTTCTGTATGTCCTAGAAGCAGCAACCCTGGTCCTGTCAATCTTTGGGGTCTATGGCGCTCGGAAGGAGAAGAAATGGACTGTGGTTCTGGTAAGCCTGACGAGACCTGTCTCAAAGTGTTAGCCTGATCCCAGATCTGTTGGTTTGTCTTGGATAATTATCATAGGAGTTGGCTACACAGCACAAACAGGTCTGGGATCTGGCTACCGACTTGACTTCTCTGCTGCAAACTGTTCCTTTCTGATAGGTAATGGCCATACAACTCAACTGGAACCAGTCAACACTTTCCCCATGACATGTTTCCCTTAAAGCGGGTTAGTTTGAATGAACATTAAGTATTGATTTTGCTTGACAACCCCAATATGTGTGTGTAGTTTTCTGTAGGTATGTCACTGGCCAGCCTATACCTGTTTGCGGAGTGTGTGAAAGCATATTCAAGCAAACACGAGGTACAGTAGTCTATATATATAAACACACAGGTAACTGCCAAAATGATGGAAAACACCAACATAAAGTGGTTTAATAGGGCGTTGTGGCACCATGAGCCAGAACAGCTTTAATGCACCTTGTCATAGATTCTACAAGTGTCTAGAAGTCTATTGGAGTGATGCGAGACCATTCTTTCACAATAAATTCCATAATTTGGTGTTTTGTTGATGGAAAACACTGTCTCAGGAGCTGCTTCAGAATCTCACATAAGTGTTCACTTGGGTTGAGATCTGGTGACTGAGACAGCAATGGCATATGGTTTTACATCGATCGTTTCCATGCTCATCAAACCATTCAGTGACCTCTCATACCCTTTGGATGGCAGCATATCATCCTTTTTTATTTTATTCAACCTTTATTGAACCTTTTTTAACCTTTATTTAACTAGGCCAGTCAGTTAAGAACACATTCTTATTTACAATGACGGCCTACTTGTAAAGCCCCCCTGGCCAAACCCTCCCCTAACCCAGACGACGCTGGGCCAATGGGACTCCCGATCACGGCCGGTTACGATACAGCACCTGCTTTTAATATACTCTGTGTCCCTCATTTACTCAGGGGTTTCCATTAGTTTTGGCAGTTACCTGTATATATCTTCATTTTCTAATTCAACCTTGAGACAATATTTGTTTGCTGTTCTGGTGAAAAGATATTTAAGAAGTTATTGTATGATGGCGCAATGCATCTGATTCTTGATAATTCAATGTATGTATCTGTCCTTTTCAAATTCAGAGCTGATTATAGCTTTCAACTGTGACTATAACACTGAATATAAACTTGATTAATTTCAAGATGGAGGAGTTAACCAGAGAGGAACATCTGGCGATGATGCCTCTGAGTGGAGCGAAACAAAAAGATATAGAAACGATATACAACATACAGACTAACGTGAGTCATCTTCATTTAATGCTTCTTATGGTCTCTGCTTGTGCCAATTCAATGTGCCAATTCAAATTCCCAGAGTGACAATTTAATGTATGTGTGTCTTTAGGGACGGTTTTCCATATGATGTAAACCAAGGCCTGGACTAAAAACACTTTCTCCATGGAGGTTTCTCCAGGCCTTAACTATATATGGTAATTGTTTGCATAATTGTTTTTAAAATGCCTGTTGTGCTGTTACCTTCACTTTCAGTTCAAATGCTGTGGGCTCGTACAAGGCTACCAAGACTGGGGCACTGACATCCCCCTCTCCTGTCTCTGTTCTGATGAGGACTCAGCAGACTTTACATGTGTGAGTCTGCTGTGTTAAATACCTTAACTTGATGCTGTTGATGATGTTGTTGTTGTGTGTATGCTGAGGAGGATCTGATTCAGTGTGTCAGTCTGTGTTAAATACCTTAACTTGTTGCTGTTGATGATGTTGTTGTTGTGTTTATGCTGAGGAGGATTCAGTGTGTCAGTCTGTGTTAAATACCTTAACTTGATGCTGTTGATGATGTTGTTGTTGTGTGTATGCTGAGGAGGATCTGATTCAGTGTGTCAGTCTGTGTTAAATACCTCTGTTATGTCTTTTGGTAAAAGAGCAATACATTTTTTATTCTATTATCTTTAAAATGTGTTTTTAAAACAAAATTTTAAAAAAGAGACGATAAGGACAGTGACAAGACGACCATAAATAAACTGAGGAAGATGTACATGACAAAACTCTAAAAGACCAACAAATACCATAGAACACATTTGGACCAGACACATAATGGATGCCAAGCTGCAGCCTGATAAGAAATCATGCAGCTAAAGTAGAGCACTGTTTTAAACCATGTCACATTCTATTTCAGGTTGCTCCTGGTAACAATACAAGATTTGTTATTCACTATCCCAACAGTGATGTGTCTGAGGATGATGACCACAAGGGATTAACGGATGAACACATGCTGGTATATAAAGAGGTGAAATCATGTCATTCCACTACACCAGGGATGGGCAACTGGCGGCCATTTTGAAGGCCCTCAAATCAACTAGCCCATGTCAGATAATATTTTTTAGATTGCTAAATTAGGTTAGCAGACAGTTATCTAAACTTGTTATCATGGTCAAATTACTACCCATGGGGCCCTCATTGATGTTGTTAGTCAGTCTCACTATGTCATTAAAAACGGCATACATTTCTCACCACCCTATGGCAAAATGTGTAGAATTGCAGGAAATTATCTGTAAAACAGCTCATTTTCCTCTGCCCCATGGCAAAATGTGTAGAATTGCAGCGAACTTGCTTTAAAACAGCAACGTTTTCACTACACCCTAAGTTAAAATGCGTAGAATTACACCATTTTTTAAATGTATCTGCTGTCAAGAGGGTGCAACTAAACTGTTTTGCTCGTAATTTTGCTCAAAGTGTTTTGCTGGCAGCTGTGTATGTCATGTCTTATTATGTCTGTTCCTGTCCTTTCTCTTCACTCTGTCTCTCTCTGCTGGTCTTATTAGGTTACCTTCTCTTTCCCTCCTTCTCCAGCTGTTCCACATCTCCCCTAACTAGCTCATTCACCCTTTCCCCACCTGTTCCCTCTTTTCCCTCTGATTAGGTCTCTATTTCTCTCTCTGTTCCTGCTACTTTCGGTGTCAGATTCTTGTTTGTGTTTTTCATGCCAGAAGCAAGCTATCGTCTCGTTTGCTTCCACCTAGTCCTATCCTGTCGGAGTCTGCCTGGCAGGTGCATCCTGCACTCTACTAACTATCTTTTGTTCCATTGACAACGTCGGAAGAGGATCTATGCCATTCCTATTTTTTCATTAAAAGAACTCTGTTTCTGTTAAAACCGCTTTTGGGTCTTCACTCAAGTACATAACAGAAGAATCTGACCAGGAATGGACCCAGCGGCTCCGGACCCTTTTCACTCCGCCGTCGAGATCCAGGGAGCGATGCTAGGCAGACACGAGGAGGAATTGTCTGCTGCTCGACATGCCGTTGAGACCCTGGCCGTCCAAGTCTCCGACCTCACAAGACAGGTTCACCAACTCCACCTCGATCCACCGCCCACTTCCAGGGTTTCCGAGTCTCCGGAGCCCAGGATCAATAACCCGCCGTATTACTCTGGGGAGCCCACTGAGTGCCGCTCATTCCTCACTCAGTGTGATGTGGTGTTCTCTCTCCAGCCCAACACTTACTCCAGGAGCGCAGCCCGCATCGCCTACGTCATTTCTCTCCTTACCGGACGGGCGCGTGAGTGGGGCACGGCAATCTGGGAGGCGAGGGCTGAGTGTATTAACCAGTATCAGGACTTTAAGGAGGAGATGATACGGGTTTTTGACCGTTCTGTTTTTTTGGGGAGGAGGCTTCCAGGGCCCTGTCTTCCCTATGTCAGGGGAATCGATCCATAACGGATTATTCTATTGAGTTTCGCACTCTCGCTGCCTCTAGTGACTGGAACGAGCCGGCTTTGCTCGCTCGTTTTCTGGAGGGTCTCCTCGCCGAGGTTAAGGATGAGATTCTCTCCCGGGAGGTTCCTTCCAGTCTGGACTCCTTAATAGCTCTCGCTATTCGCATAGAGCGACGGTTTGATCTTCGTCGCCGAGCTCGTGGAAAGGAGTTCGCGTTCTCCCGTTGCCCCCTCTCCACATCACTGCCACCTGCCGCATCACTGCCACCCTCCTCCGCCGGCTCGGATGCTGAGCCTATGCAGCTGGGGGTATCCGCATCTCGGCCAAGGAGAAGGAACGGAGAATCACCAACCGCCTCTGTCTCTACTGCGGCTCCGCTGGTCATTTTGTCACCTCATGCCCAGTAAAAGCCAGAGCTCATCAGTAAGAGGAGGGCTACTGGTGAGCGCAACTACTCAGGTCTCTCCTTCAAGATCCTGCACTACCTTTCCGGTCCATCTCCGCTGGCCCGGTTCATCTGCTTCCTGCAGTGCCTTGATAGACTCTGGGGTGGAGGGCTGTTTTATGGACGAGACCTGGGCTCGGGAACATGACATTCCTCTCAGACAGTTAAGGGATCCCACGGCCTTGTTCGCTTTAGATGGTAGTTCTCTCCCCAAGATTCAGCGTGAGACGCTGCCTTTAACCCTCACTGTCTCTGGTAATCATAGCGAGACCATTTCTTTTTTAATTTTTCGTTCACCTTTTACACCTGTTGTTTTGGGTCATCCCTGGCTAGTGCGCCATAACCCTTCTATTAATTGGTCTAGTAATACTATCCTATCCTGGAATGTTTCTTGTCATGTGACCTGTTTAATGTCTGCTATCCCTCCTGTTTCCTCTGTCTCTTCTTCACAGGAGGAGCCTGGTGATTTGACAGGGGTGCCGGAGGAGTATCACGATCTGCGCACGGTGTTCAGTCGTTCCAAGGCCACTTCTCTCCCTCCACACCGGTCGTATGACTGTAGTATTGATCTCCTTCCGGGAACTACTCCCCCGGGGTAGATTATACTCTCTGTCGGCTCCCGAACGTAAGGCTCTCGAGGATTATTTGTCTGTATCGCTCGACGCCGGTACCATAGTCTCCTCCTCCTCTCCCGCCGGAGCGGGGTTTTTTTGTTCAGAAGAAGGACGGGTCCCTGCGCCCATGCGTGGATTATCGAGGGCTGAATGACATAACAGTTAAGAATCGTTATCCGCTTCCTCTTATGTCTTCAGCCTTCGAGATCCTGCAGGGAGCCAGGTTTTTCACCAAATTGGACCTTCGTAACGCCTACCATCTCGTGCGCATCAGGGAGGGGGACGAGTGGAAGACGGCGTTTAACACTCCGTTATGGCACTTTGAATACCGGGTTCTTCCTTTCGGCCTCGTTAACGCTCCAGCTGTCTTTCAGGCACTAGTTAACGACGTCCTGAGAGACATGCTGAACATTTTTGTTTTTCGTTTACATGGACGATATCCTGATTTTTTCACCGTCTCTCTCGATTCATGTTCAGCACGTGCGACGCGTCCTCCAGCGCCTTTTGGAGAACTGTCTTTATGTGAAGGCTGAGAAGTGCACTTTTCATGCCTCCTCTGTCCCTTTTCTCGGTTCCGTTATTTCCGCTGAGGGCATTAAGATGGATCCCGCTAAGGTCCAGGCTGTCATTGATTGGCCCGTTCCTAAGTCACGCGTCGAGCTACAGCGCTTTCTTGGCTTCGCGAATTTCTATCGTCGTTTCATCCGTAATTTCGGTCAGGTGGCAGCTCCCCTCACAGCCCTTACTTCTGTTAAGACGTGCTTTAAGTGGTCCGTTTCCGCCCAGGGAGCTTTTGATCTTCTCAAGAATCGTTTTACATCCGCACCTATTCTTGTTACACCTGACATCTCTAGACAGTTTGTTGTTGAGGTTGACGCGTCAGAGGTGGGCGTGGGAGCCATTCTTTCTCAGCGCTCCCTCTCTGACGGCAAGGTCCATCCTTGCGCGTTTTTCTCTCATCGCTTATCGCCGTCAGAACGTAATTATGATGTTGGTAATCGCGAACTGCTCGCCATCCGCTTAGCCCTAGGCGAATGGCGACAGTGGTTGGAGGGGCGACCGTTCCTTTTGTCGTTTGGACTGACCATAGGAACCTTGAGTACATCCGTTCAGCCAAACGACTTAATGCGCGTCAGGCTCGTTGGGCTCTGTTTTTCGCTCGTTTCGAGTTTGTTATTTCTTATCGTCCGGGCTCTAAAAACACCAAGCCTGATGCTTTATCTCGTCTCTTCAGTTCTTCTGAGGTCTCCACCGACCCCGAGGGGATTCTCCCTGAGGGGCGTGTTGTCGGGTTGACTGTCTGGGGAATTGAGAGGCAGGTAAAGCAAGCACTCGCTCACACTCCGTCGCCGCGAGCTTGTCCTAGGAACCTTCTGTTCGTTCCCGTTCCTACTCGTCCGGCCGTTCTTCAGTGGGCCCACTTTGCCAAGTTAGCCGGCCACCCCGGCGTTCGGGTACGCTCGCTTCCATTCGCCAGCGTTTCTGGTGGCCCACTCGGGAACGTGACGCGCGTCGATTTGTCGCTGCTTGTTCGGTCTGCGCGCAGACTAAATCTGGGAACTCTCCTCCTGCCGGCCGTCTCAGACCGCTTCCCATTCCCTCTCGACCGTGGTCTCACATCGCTTTAGATTTTATCACCGGACTGCCTTCATCAGCGGGGAAGACAGTTATTCTTACGGTTGTCGATAGATTCTCTAAGGCGGCTCATTTCATTCCTCTCGCTAAGCTCCCTTCTGCTAAGGAGACGGCTCAGATCATTATCGAGAATGTTTTCCGAATTCATGGCCTTCCGTCAGACGTCGTTTCAGACAGAGGCCCGCAGTTCACGTCTCAATTTTGGAGGGAGTTTTGCCGTTTGATTGGGGCTTCCGTCAGTCTCTCGTCCGGCTTTCATCCCCAGTCTAACGGTCAACCCGAACGGGCCAATCAGACTGTTGGTCGCATCTTACGCAGTCTTTCTTTTCGTAACCCTGCGTCTTGGTCAGAACAGCTCCCCTGGGCAGAGTACGCCCACAACTCGCTTCCTTCGTCTGCTACCGGTCTATCTCCTTTTCAGAGTAGCCTCGGGTACCAGCCTCCGCTGTTCTCATCTCAGCTCGCCGAGTCCTGCGTCCCCTCCGCTCAGGCTTTTGTCCAGCGTTGCGGCGCACCTGGAAGGGGGTCAGGTCGGCACTTTGCCGTAATAGGGACGCAGACTGTTAGGGCCGCTAATAGCGTAGGACCAAGAGTCCTAGATATTGTTGCGGTCAGAGAGTATGGCTCTCCACTCAGAACCTTCCCCTTAAGACAGCTTCTCGCAAGTTGACCCCGCGGTTCATTGGTCCGTTCCGTATTTCTCAAGTCATTAATCCTGTCGCAGTGCGACTTCTTCTCCAGCTATCTTCGTCGCGTTCACCCGGTCTTCCATGTCTCCTGTGTTAAGCCCGTTCTTCGCGCCCCCGCTCGTCCCTCCCCCCATCCTTGTCGAGGGCGCACCTATCTACAGGGTTCGTAAGATTTTGGACATGCGTCCTCGGGGCCGTGGTCATCAGTACCTAGTGGATTGGGAGGGGTACGGTCCTGAGGAGAGGAGTTGGGTTCCCTCTCGGGACGTGCTGGACCGTTCGCTGATCGATGATTTCCTCCGTTGCCGCCAGGTTTCCTCCTCGAGTGCGCCAGGAGGCGCTCGGTGAGTGGGGGGGGGTACTGTCATGTCTTATTATGTCTGTTCCTGTCCTTTCTCTTCACTCTGTCTCTCTCTGCTGGTCTTATTAGGTTACCTTCTCTTTCCCTCCTTCTCCAGCTGTTCCACATCTCCCCTAACTAGCTCATTCACCCTTTCCCCACCTGTTCCCTCTTTTCCCTCTGATTAGGTCTCTATTTCTCTCTCTGTTCCTGCTACTTTCGGTGTCAGATTCTTGTTTGTGTTTTTCATGCCAGAAGCAAGCTATCGTCTCGTTTGCTTCCACCTAGTCCTATCCTGTCGGAGTCTGCCTGGCAGGTGCATCCTGCACTCTACTAACTATCTTTTGTTCCATTGACAACGTCGGAAGAGGATCTATGCCATTCCTGTTTTTTCATTAAAAGAACTCTGTTTCTGTTAAAACCGCTTTTGGGTCTTCACTCAAGTACATAACAGTGTATCCACTGGAATGTCATAATTCTAGTTGGATCCACAGAGATGACTTGTACAGTACTCATTGATACAATAAACGGATGTTTGTTTAAGTCCTGATATAATACAGAGCTGTATACTCTTGTTTTTCACACAAAATGACAAACTCTTAATTGTTCATTTTCAGCCATGTCTTCCCATCCTGATCTCTGTCGAGAGCTATGCAATCAGCCTGGGAATAGGAATATTAGTAGCACTGACAGCATTATGGGTATGTATTTCTAATATATTTCTGTACTATTTAACGAGGGCCGAGCCTTGCCATTCTGCCTCCATAGGCAAGACCAACAAATACCAACCCCGCAAAACTAGAATAGTCTCATAAGCAAAATGACATATAAAAGACAGATGAATGAAAGTTGAAAATACGTATTTTACAGAGGTTAAAATCATGCACATTGTTGGTTCTGAATGAAAGTTGAAAATAAGTCATTTCTAGACATCTATGTTTGGGTCAACATGATTGGTTCAGATTTGGTCCGGACCAAAACAAATGTCTGGATGTGGAAATCAAGGCCGGTGCTGAACTGTCGCAAACAAAGTCGTACAAAAGGTGTCACCTGAAGTGTCGCCTACAGCTTGGCCTGAAATGGAATGTTATGAATGCCCATCTACAGTGCATTCGGAAAGTATTCAGACCCCTAAACTTTTCCCCCCCAAAATGACGTTACAGCATTATTCTAAAATGGATCTGGTCCATTCAAGGTCCCCAAGGACACAATGGCATTCATCATTCTTAAATGGAAGAAGTGTGGAACCACCGAGACTCTTCCTAGAGCCGCCCTGCCAAACTGAGTAATCGGGGGAGAAGGGCTTAGGTCAGGGAAGTGACCAAGAACACAATGGTCACTCTGACAGACCTACGTAGTCCCTCTGTGGAAATGGGAAAACCTTCCAGAAGGATAACCATCTGCAGCACTCCACCAATCAGGCCTTTATGATAGAGTGGCCAGACTTCCGTTTGGAGTTTGCCAAAAGGCATCTAAAGGACTCTTACCATGAGAAACAAGATTATCTGGTCTGATGAAATCAAGATTGAACTCTTTGGCCTGAATGCCAAGCGTCACGTCTGGGGGAAACCTGGCATCATCCCTACGGTGAAGCATGGCAGTGGCAGCATCATGCTGTGGGGATGTTTTTCAGTGGCAGGGACTGAGAGACTAGTCAGGATCGAGGGAAAGATGAACGGAGCAAAGTACAGAGATCCTTGATGAAAACCTGTTCCAGAGCGCTCAGGACCTCAGACTGGGGCGAAGGTTCACCTTCCAACAGGACAACAACCCTAAGCACACAGCCAAGACAACGCAGGAGTGGCTTAGGGACAAGTCTCTGAATGTCCTCGAGTGGCCCAGCCAGAGCCCAGACATGAACCCAATCTAACATCTCTGGAGAGGCCGGAAAATAGCTGTGCAGAGCTATCCAACCTGACAGCGCTTGAGAGGATCTGCAGAGAAGAATGGGAGAAACTCCCCAAATATTGTAGTGTTATATCCAAGAAGAATTGAGACTGTAATTACTGCCAAAGGTGCTTCAACAAAGTACTGAGTAAAGGGTCTGGATACCTATGGAAATGTGTTCATTCAGTTTTTTTAAAGTTTTTTATTAAGAACATTTTCCAAAAAAAAGTGCTGCCTTGTTTTTATGGGATATTGTGTGTAGATTGATGAGGAAAAAAAAACAATTTAATATTTTTTTGAATAAGGCTGTAACATAACATTTTGAAAAAGTCAAATGGTCTGAATACTCTCTGAATGCATCGTATGTGGTAAGCCTACCGTTCTGTAAAACACATAAAAATGACATCCGAACAGGACCAAAAAAATACATCTAAAATATGTTTTCTCGGGCTTACTGGGGTGTGGGGTGTAGCTTGGAATGTGGTAGGCCCATCCATGTGGTAGGCCCGTCCATGTGGTAGACCCACCCATGTGGTAGACCCACCCATGTGGTAGACCCGTCCATGTGGTAGACCCGTCCATGTGGTAGACCCACCCATGTGGTAGACCCACCCATGTGGTAGACCCATCCATGTGGTAGACCCACCCATGTGGTAGGCCCGTCCATGTGGCAGGCCCGTCCATGTGGCAGGCCCGTCCATGTGGCAGGCCCGTCCATGTGGTAGGCCCGTCCATGTGGTAGGCCCGTCCATGTGGTAGGCCCGTCCATGTGGTAGACCCGTCCATGTGGTAGGCCCATCCATGTGGTAGACCCGTCCATGTGGCAGGCCCGTCCATGTGGTAGGCCCATCCATGTGGTAGGCCCGTCCATGTGGTAGGCCCATCCATGTGGTAGGCCCATCCATGTGGTAGGCCCATCCATGTGGTAGGCCCACCTTTGGAAAACAGACCGTGACATTGGCTTTATTAGTCCTGATTCCTGTGACTAATCAATTTGGCAATTTAAGCCCTGAGTATCAGCTACCCGACTTTATCAGGAGTTCTCAGGAGCCCATTTGCAATGTAAAAAATATTGCAAATAATTTATTTTTAATTGTGATCAGCTTATCAAAACTGGACAGATACCAACTTGAAACCACTGATCTTGACAACGGGATGAAACTCCTGGACAACAGCTGTGATTATTCATTTCACTTTGACCTGTCCTGTTTTTAGGATATGTTGTTTGTTATAATGACAGCAAATGTTCTATTTGATTGATCTCCGTTTAGGTTAGGCTATTTGATTGACCTCCGTTTAGGTTAGGCTATTTGATTGACCTCCGTTTAGGTTAGGCTATTTGATTGACCTCCGTTTAGGTTAGGCTATTTGATTGACCTCCGTTTAGGTCAGGCTATTTGATTGACCTCTGTTTAGGTTAGGCTATTTGATTGACCTCCGTTTAGGTTAGGCTATTTGATTGACCTCTGTTTAGGTTAGGCTATTTGATTGACCTCTGTTTAGGTTAGGCTATTTGATTGACCTCTGTTTAGGTTAGGCTATTTGATTGACCTCTGTTTAGGTCAGGCTATTTGATTGACCTCTGTTTAGGTTAGGCTACTCTGTTTAGGTTAGGCTATTTGATTGACATCCGTTTAGGTCAGGCTATTTGATTGACCTCTGTTTAGGTTAGGCTATTTGATTGACCTCTGTTTAGGTTAGGCTATTTGATTGACCTCTGTTTAGGTTAGGCTATTTGATTGACCTCTGTTTAGGTCAGGCTATTTGATTGACCTCTGTTTAGGTTAGGCTATTTGATTGGAGAAAGCTGCATGATGTAAAAAAAATTGAAATTCAAATTAAAAATTGTCCATAGTTTTTTATGTGGATTTTTCAATTCAGGAAGTGAATTTCAATTGACTCTGCCTGAATTTAAAACTTAATTGAACCAAATGCTGTTCCATACTTTTTTTTTTACCATAGGTTTTGAGTGTAGGCCTATTAGATTGAACCATCATCTATCACACTCAGCATCTGGTCACCTGCTCCGTCAATCCTGACTGAACCGTTACTGTGTGTCTGGTCCTCAGGATGTTGGAGTTGTCCTGGCCATCACAATACTCTGCCAGATGAGAAGAAAGGTTGATGTGCCACCTGTGATCTTCACCTCTCAACCACCTCAATACAGGGAGCTGTGTGACACAGCAGAGGGTGTCTGACATGAAATGGTCCTCTTATGAAGGAGACTCAATGCACTAGTCTGAGTGCCAGTCTGTTTGTGCCATCATGACAACTCCTGTCACTCATTTGTGTCAAGCCAAACATGACAATGGGTGACAAAGAGTTGGCTTGGCAATGACAGCAATGGAGTTGTCATTAGCCTGACCACAAACAGATCTGGGATCAGGTTAGCAATGCATCCATATTATGTACATACTCATAACACGCATGAAAGGACAACTCAGGACATTATTAGACATTAGACATCTCTACTGTGTTGTCCAAAGTATTACTGTTCAACTGATTATCCATCTGACTGCCAGCAAGAGTCTTCTTATTGGCTGTCAAATGTTCTGTGGTTTGTTTTTCTGTTGTAAATAATTGGTAACCATTTAACCATTGAAGTGCCTCAGTGTTGGTTACAGTGTCTTGAATAAAGGGACAAGCATCTTTTAACATTATGTTCCTTTTATTCGACAACCAACATCTCTTAAAAATATTCCTCTTTTCATCCTGTTCTCTCCTCTCATCCTTCTCTCTTCCTCTTTTCCTCCTGTTCTCTCCTCTCATCCTTCTCTCTTCCTCTTTTCATCCTGTTCTCTCCTCTCAACCTCTCTCTTCCTCTTTTCATCCTGTTCTCTCCTCTCATCCTCCTCTCTTCCTCTTTTCATCCTGTTCTCTCCTCTCAACCTCTCTTCCTCTTTTCATCCTGTTCTCTCCTCTCAACCTCTCTTCCTCTTTTCATCCTGTTCTCTCCTCTCATCCTCCTCTCTTCCTCTTTTCATCCTGTTCTCTCCTCTCATCCTCTCTTCCTCTTTTCCTCCTGTTCTCTCCTCTCAACCTCTCTCTTCCTCTTTTCATCCTGTTCTCTCCTCTCATCCTCCTCTCTTCCTCTTTTCATCCTGTTCTCTCCTCTCATCCTTCTCTCTTCCTCTTTTCATCCTGTTCTCTCCTCTCATCCTCCTCTCTTCCTCTTTTCATCCTGTTCTCTCCTCTCATCCTCCTCTCTTCCTCTTTTCATCCTGTTCTCTCCTCTCATCCTCTCTTCCTCTTTTCCTCCTGTTCTCTCCTCTCAACCTCTCTCTTCCTCTTTTCATCCTGTTCTCTCCTCTCATCCTCCTCTCTTCCTCTTTTCATCCTGTTCTCTCCTCTCATCCTCTCTTCCTCTTTTCCTCCTGTTCTCTCCTCTCAACCTCTCTCTTCCTCTTTTCATCCTGTTCTCTCCTCTCATCCTCCTCTCTTCCTCTTTTCATCCTGTTCTCTCCTCTCAACCTCTCTCTTCCTCTTTTCATCCTGTTCTCTCCTCTCGTCCTCCTCTTCCTCTTTTCCTCCTGTTCTCTCCTCTCATCCTCCTCTTTCTTCCTCTCTTCTTCTTTCCCTGTTTCACCCTCTTCTCCTCCTGTTCTCTCCTCTCATCCTCTCCTCCTCCTGTCTTTTACACTCCCTCAGCTCTTTCTCTCTCTTCTGTTCTGCCTTCTCTGTCTTTGTCTCTGCTTCCTTTCTCTTCCTCTCCCCCTTCTCTTGTTTCTTCAACTTGTCTTTCTCTTTCTTCCAACTGAATACAGTCTGACTCAGGGGGAACCGTTGATTAAAACAATGAAGATATAATGAAGGACTCTAAACTGTATGATATTAGACCAGTGGTTGTAGCCCGGGTACCAGTCTGTTTAGCTATCATTCCACTCCTTGCCACTCCTTGTCATGCTAAACATTTGGCATGTGACACGGAGTACAAGGGGTGGAATGTTAACTCAACAGACTGGCACCCAGGCTACTGTAGTACATACTCATAATATAATTTTACGTTCATTCAATAAACTACTTTGTTCTATTTGCCTGTGTGGCAGAAGTTTCCTTGGCAACGTGCTGCGATGCTGTGGTTCCATTGTCATGGCTCCCCAAATGACCTGCATTGCACTGTAAAATCACAGGAGGGCAGTAGATATTAACTCATTAAGTTAGTTAGATGCACACATCCTAGAGAGAGGGGCCAAGCCTGTTCCCAGGTCTGTTTGTGTTATCATGTGTTTGGCATGACAAGCAGAGGCATGATGGCACAAACAGACTGGTTCCCAGGCAAAGAAGGGCCCCTGATACTTCCTGACGGTCCTCCAGCTATAGCTGGTCCTCCAGCGCATCTCTCTCTCTAGCTGTTCCACTCTAACCAAAGCTTCTTCTGGTTAACTCTGTTATCCTCTAAATCTACCATCTCCTTTTCCTTCTCCTGGTTATCTCTGTGCACGTTTTTTTTCTCTCTCCGTCTCCAGCTCCAACTCTACCTCCTCCTTCTTCTCAGCTCTCTCCATCGCCACTGTGCACTGTTTCTCTCTCTCTTCATTTCCTTCTGCTCTCTCCATCTCCACATGCACCTTTTCTCTCTATCCTTCTCCAGCTCTACCTCCTCCTCCTCTCTTGTCCTCCTCAACTCTGCCTCTAACAACCTTCTCTCTCTCCATCTTAATTAGATGCCATTCCAACTCCCCATCTTGCTTCAGATGTACCTTCTTCTCTCTGTCTCCGTCTCTCCGTCTCTCCGTCTCTCTTATCTCTGCACTCCATTCTTCCTTTTCTCTTCCTGATTCTCTGTCTCTCCGTCTCTCCGTCTCTCTTATCTCTGCTCTCCATTCTTCCTTTTCTCTTCCTGATTCTCTGTCTCTCCGTCTCTCTTATCTCTGCTCTCCATTCTTCCTTTTCTCTTCCTGATTCTCTGTCTCTCTGTCTCTCTTATCTCTGCACTCCATTCTTCCTTTTCTCTTCCTGATTCTCTGTCTCTCCGTCTCTCCGTCTCTCCGTCTCTCTTATCTCTGCACTCCATTCTTCCTTTTCTCTTCCTGATTCTCTGTCTCTCCGTCTCTCTTATCTCTGCACTCCATTCTTCCTTTTCTCTTCCTGATTCTCTGTCTCTCCATCTCTCTTATCTCTGCACTCCATTCTTCCTTTTCTCTTCCTGATTCTCTGTCTCTCCATCTCTCTTATCTCTGCACTCCATTCTTCCTTTTCTCTTCCTGATTCTCTGTCTCTCCATCTCTCTTATCTCTGCACTCCATTCTTCCTTTTCTCTTCCTGATTCTCTGTCTCTCTGTCTCTCTGTCTCTCTGTCTCTCTGTCTCTCCATCTCTCTTATCTCTGCACTCCAGTCTTTCTTTTCTCTTCCTGATTCTCTGTTTCTGTATCACAGATCTGAATGTATCACACTCCCCCACTGCTTGTCTTGCCTGGTCTACTGCAAAGCTCCAGCCTTTCTTCCTCATCCAGTCCCCCATTTATTCTGTTCCCTCTTCTTCTGAAAGTCATTTTCTTCTACTTTTAAGTTCTCTTTCATTTTATTATGATGTTTCCTTTTTCCCCAAAACTCTTTCCTTTTCTCCCCCTGGAGATCAACACTCGTCATCTCGTACTCTCTGTCACTGTCCCCAAGACTCTGCAAAGGTAGCCAAGCCATTGCTCCACCAATCCACAAGCCAGAGTTATGTTGTGGTGGAGAATGTTTTCATTTAAGTATTCTGGAAGATGCTAGTCATTTGAATAGAATGTTTAATTCAAAACAACTGTTTACAGTTCTGAGTTCCAACATTGAATAGAATGTTTAATTCAAAACAACTGTTTACAGTTCTGAGTTCCAACATTGAATAGAATGCTTAATTCAAAACAACTGCTTACAGTTCTGAGTTCCAACATTGAATAGAATGTGAGGCAGAGTTTCCATAAATACTGAACGTTGTTTTTCTCACAGTTAAAGACAATAATAATAACATGATATATAATTATAATAAATCAAAACGGTATTTCTGTTTTAGTATCTATTTTGGTATCTATTTCATTTGGAAAGTGTTGAAACAAAATATTTTTAACAGATTGTATCCAGGTTTTGAGAGCAATGTCAATGAGAACTGAAACACTACATTTCCCACAATACCACAGGTGGGAGCTCACGTGACGATTAGCAGGTAGGGCGGGATTACATTGGTAGAAAGAGACGGAAAACCTAATGAGGAAACAGGTGGATGGAGGAAGAGAAAGTAACATCCACTAACAAAGACAATCTGGAGGAGAAAGAAGGCAGCTCTTTTGACAGTGTAAAGGAAACTCAATCTGTTTCTTATTCTGTGTGGAAGAGTAGTGCTTACTACTGGCTGTTCAGTGCATTCTGTTGCCGTTGGAAATGAACTGGGGCAACACCTGAGAGGAGGCTGGTCGGGAGCAGAAAGCGAATGTTTTCTTTCTGTAGAATTGAGCCGCTGTTATCCTCACCTGGTGGATGGGGGGAGAGAGGCCTGATTGGAGGGAACATTCTGGGCTTGACTGAAAGACCTGTGCTCCGTTCTCAGCTCTGAGGTGGTTATATGGCCAGAAGGAAATCCTGTATCACACCTGATCAACTAAAGAATGCTATTTTCCACACTTGTGCTGTGACCTACTACAGTACTGAAGCTACTGTATATGAGAACCTTCTCTGGCCAGGGAGGATTTAGAAGTCACGAAGCGACAGGTACAAGTCAACAAGAGACCCTGGGTCATCTGGGATTATAACCTAGCAACAACCATCAGGGGATAGCATTGTAAGGCAGACATCACTCACTTGCTTATAACACAGTTGTAACATAGTCCTAGCATTGTGACGTGACACTAAGTCAGTGTCTTGGTGTGGCTCCCAGGCCCAGACAGCCCACTCCTCTTCACGATGCAACAGCCAACTGGAGGAGTGGAGCAGCAGGACCAATCCTTTGATTTCCTGTTCAAGATCATCCTGATTGGAGATTCTAACGTGGGCAAGACCTGCGTGGTCCAGAGCTTCAAGTCAGGACAGTTCTCAGAGAGGCAACAGAACACCATAGGAGTGGACTTCACCGTGCGGACAGTGGACATCGAGGGCAAGAAAATTAAGGTAAGGAAGTCAGCCTCAAACCTTTAGGAGAAATGGTGCTTTATAGAACTATAAGGGTTCAGTGAAAGTCAGCCTAAACCTAACCCTACAGTCACTGTCACTCCAGCAAGCTGTTGCATAGCAACAGAGCTGCAGTTGGTGGTTTGTTGATAGTATGAACATCTACAACACATCTTCTGTTGTTGACTATACACATAACGTAGAACTGAAATGTCAAAGTGTTGCCTCCTGATCAGATGAGTTGCTGTCTGAATACTTCAGTTTGGAGGCCATTGGGGTGGTTGGTGTAAAACACAGCTGTTGTCTTGTGATACTGTCAAGAAGGCTTTGCAGGCCTTAATTAAGTTGACACTTAATACAAGTTGGACCAGCATTTCATGAGGGACTCGCCTTTCTGGTTCTTCTACAACACATCAGTCATTCCTCTTTCTCTTCCCTGACCAAAAACATCAGTATTTGTTTTTAAACTTCAATGAGAAAAGTGAGAGTAAGCCTTAAGTACCTATTGAGGTCAAACTACTGTATGCTTGAATAGGAAACCTCTATGAGGGACTGGCTACACTCTTATCATTTTGTTTGCTATCTAGATTCTAGAACCTTAAAGGCTTTTTGGTTGCAGATAGAATGCTTTGTGTTCCATGTAGAACCCTCTCTACAGATAGTTCTACCTGGAGCCAAAAACGGTTCTAACTGGAATCAAAAAGGGTTCTCCTATGGGTCAGCCGAATAACTCTTTTGGAACCCTTTTTTGTAAGAGTGTAGGTTTAAATACTTTAGAGATACTTTAGGTTTAAATGATTTTGTAGCTGGAGGGCCCCTCCCTCCCTACTCTACCAACACCTGCTAACTGTATTGTTCCCCAAACCTGCCAGACAAGAGAGGCGATAGGAAGGTATTTATGGTGCGGTCTCTTCCTCTTACCAACCACTCTTAGAAAAAAGTGTCACACAAGTATTCTTCCACTGTCCCCGTAGGAGAACCCTTTTTGGTTCCATGTAGAACCCTCTGTGGAAAGAACCAAATCGGGCTCTATGGGGACAGCCAAATAACCATTTTCGGTTGTAGATAGCACCTTTTTGTTTAAGAGGTATAGTAACATTACTACTAGAGGGGCCTACTGTGTGTCATATACCTCGTTCATTGTAGAATGGGTTCTATTTCATTCTGTGTTACTGACCGTATCCTCAACCAACTGACCTTTGACACAGGAAGGAAGGAAGAGCAGGCAAGTGGATGGCTTCAGAATGTATCTTAGTCTGGGGCTCTGTCCCAGGCGCACCTATTCCTTATCTAGTGCACTACTTTTGACCAGGGCCCATGTCTCTGGTCGAATGTAGTGCACTATATAGGGAATAGGGTGCCATTTGGTTTATGGCCACTCTGTGTGAATAGGGCCGTGTTGCCTCAACTGACCACACATCAGAACGTATGCAAATCATGCATGATGACAACACTAGACAATTGTTGCTATCCCTGTACCACACACATAACTCTACGTGACAACTGTAACCACACAAAGAGACAGAGATCAATGCAAACAGCATTCATTCTGTCTGCTTGTACTATTTACTGACAGGAACATAGATATTATTTAACTGTAAAGAGTTGTATTTACTGACAGGAACATAGATATTATTTAACTGTAAAGAGTTGTATTTACTGACAGGAACATGGATATTATTTAGCTGTAAAGAGTTGTATTTACTGACAGGAACATGGATATTATTTAACTGTAAAGAGTTGTATTTACTGACAGGAACATGGATATTATTTAACTGTAAAGAGTTGTATTTACTGACAGGAACATGGATATTATTTAACTGTAAAGAGTTCTATTTAATTTATTTAGTCACTTTGCATGACAATATTAGACTGTGAGATCATTGTTTTGTATTGTTCCCTCCAGGAGAATATTAGACTGTGAGATCATTGTTTTGTATTGTTCCCTCCAGGAGAATATTAGACTGTGAGATCATTGTTTTGTATTGTTCCCTCCAGGAGAATATTAGACTGTGAGATCATTGTTTTGTATTGTTCCCTCCAGGAGAATATTAGACTGTGAGATCATTGTGTTTGTGTGTGAGATATTTATCTATTTCTGTGTGTGTCTGTGTAAAACAGATGCAGGTATGGGACACGGCTGGACAGGAGCGTTTCCGGACCATCACCCAGAGTTACTACCGCAGCGCCCACGGCGCCATGATCGCCTATGACATCACACGCCACGGAACCTTTGACTCTGTGTCCAATTGGATCAGGGAGGTGGAGCTGTACGGCGCGGCCAATGTAGTGCTCTGTCTCATTGGTGAGTGGGAGCAAAAATATTTGCTAACGCTATGTGGCATGGGCCATTGTTATGAATTTAAATGTTTGTTCTATCCTTTTTATTTCTATAATTGAGATGTAAAGATTTGAAACAAAACAAATCTGGGCCTCTCTCAGAAAAGAGGTTCACACCTTTAAAATTCTTTAACCCCTGACCCCTTCCTGTTCAAATAAAGGTCAAATCAATGTGTTTTGACAAATCAGTTCTGAAAACAAACTTGAAACACCTATTTCTCTCCTTCCCAGGTAACAAGTCTGACCTGGAGTCTGAGCGTCAGGTGTTGTTCCAGGAGGCATGCTGTATGGCTGAGGGAGAGGCATCCTGGCAGCGTTAGAGACCTCAGCTAAGGAGAACCAGAATGTGGACGATGCCTTCATGATGATGGCCCGCGAGCTGCTGGCACGCAACGGCACTGCCGTCCGGCAACAGGCCCCTGGCAACAATGACTCGCCCCGCGTCCTGCTCCGAGCCAACTCACGACCAATCAACGGGCCAGCGGTGATCACAGACAGGAAGACGTGTTGCTGACATAGAGCGGAGGAAGGACAGCAGAGGGAGTGTAAGAATGGATACCTGCGTGTGTGCCGCTGTGTTACCTGGAAGAGACAGAATGAGGCAGGGATCATCAACTAGATTCAGCTGCGGGACGATGTTTTACTGGAACGGATGGTCGAGGGGCCGGGAACACAATTACAATTCATTTGTAAACCACAAATTGACCGCAAGAAGCCCAAACAGATTTAGTTTGTGAAACATAATCATTTCAAACCTTGGTCACGTTTGTATACGGTCACGTGTCTCTCCATTATGCGTGGGAATACTTGGGAACAGATTTCTTAAATTAAAATCACTTGGAGCTGATTTCCTGGTGTTTCAACAATCTTTAATGTCCAACAATAAAAATTCCACAATGAAATATATATATATAATAAATAAAACCCACCCGCGGGCCGCCACCTGGGGAACCCTGGAAAAGGGGAAGCTGAGACCGTTACAGGCAGAACACACACTCCTTTGTGTGTGACTTTAAGTACTATTGACCTATGACCTATGTAGTGGTGTAGCGCAGTTTCTCAAACCCCCGACCCCCCCACAAGGTACGAGCAATTTAATTTTAAAAATGCTAAGTAGCTTTTTTATAGCTGATCTCATGCTCTTTTCCATATTCTGCTGAGAGAACATGTTGCTGTTTTAGTTCTCAGGGATTCTTGAAAGACGGGACAATCTCAACTTTTTCCCACGAATGTTGGTCTTAATATTAACAAAATGTGAAATATATATTTTGATCGACCAAAGTATCAGCTATCACACCATGTAAATGAATAACTTCCTAATGACATTTTTCATAAATCATCAAATGCAACTAACTGAATTTCTGTCAACTCCGTCAGACACCATAAAAGGCATTTTCATTTACAATTATTAAGTGTTTAAAACGGCCTTGGATTGTTTCACTCTAACATTAGACTGTTCAAATACAAATCTCCAAACTTCTTTTTGTTTAGTTTTCTGGATTTAAGACATAAAGCAACATTTATAAAACTAACATCAGCCCCAGGTTGAACATAGCAAATATTAGAACTGTTTCACCATCTGTTGCAGAACAACTCAAATATTTTGTCTGAATATTGACAACAACAAAATCTTAAGGGGGTTCGTCCTCAGTGACGGAGTTGACAAGCCACTGATGTAGTTGGCAACACATGATACTGCCTCTAAAAAATACAAGTTCAATACAAACATTTGTAAAATATGGAAAATTATTCATTTCAGCACTCTGACGGAGTTGAAGTTAGACAAAAACCTGACAGAGTTGATGCTTAACAAAAATGGACGAGGGCAAAAATGGATGCTTAACAGAGAGGACAAAAATGGATGCCTAACAGAGAGGACAAAAATGGATGCCTAACAGAGAGGACAAAAATGGATGCCTAACAGAGAGGACAAAATGGATGCCTAACAGAGAGGACAAAATGGATGCCTAACAGAGAGGACAAAATGGATGCCTAACAGAGAGGACAAAATGGATGCCTAACAGAGAGGACAAAATGGATGCCTAACAGAGAGGACAAAATGGATGCCTAACAGAGAGGACAAAATGGATGCCTAACAGAGAGGACAAAATGGATGCTTAACAGAGAGGACAAAATGGATGCTTAACAGAGAGGACAAAATGGATGCCTAACAGAGAGGACAAAAATGGATGCCTAACAGAGAGGACAAAATGGATGCTTAACAGAGTGGACAAAAATGGATGCTTAACAGAGAGGACAAAAATGGATGCTTAATTCAAGTGGTATACACAGTAGCAATTATGTTTTACTCAGTTGCTTTATGACTCTAAAACCTCATTTAAAGAATATTTTTCACTCAACTGAGATTTGGTGAACTCCGTCAGATTAGTCTAAAATCTCAAAAGAATCAGAATTGAGTAGGGTCAGCTATGCCATAAGGACCCCTTGTCGTTAGATTACAATATAATATGTATGTTACATTTAAGTCACATTTAAGTCACAGAGGGCTCTTGCATAAAACTACATAAGATCATAAGATTCAGTTAATATCCATTATTACCATTTTTTAATTTTTATTAAAAAATAGTTTTTGGGAGTTTGAAATTAGGATCCTTTGCTCAGGACAGGGCATTTCCAGGCATAGAGCCGACATGGAAATTAATAATATTGAAAGTATTTAGAAGATTTGAAAAATATATATATATTGTGTGTGTGCTATGCCAGTGGATCTATGACACTGTGACCTTGTGAGTGTCCCGGGTGGGGGGGGGGGGTGTCCCAGGGGGGGAGTGGACTGGAGCAGTGGATCTATGACACTGTGACCTTGTGAGTGTCCCGGGGGAGTGGACTGGAGTGGTGGCTCTATGACACTGTGAGTGTCCCGGGGGGAGTGGACTGTGGCAGTGGATCTATGACACTGTGACCTTGTGAGTGTCCCGGGGGGTTGGACTGTAGCAGTGGATCTATGACACTGTGAGTGTCCGGGGCAAGTGGACTGGAGCAGTGGATCTTGTGAGTGTCCCGGGGGGAGTGGACTGGAGCGGTGGATCTATGACACTGTGAGTGTCCCGGGGCGAGTGGATCTATGACACTGTGACCTTGTGAGTGTCCCGGGGGGAGTGGACTGGAGTGGTGGATCTATGACACTGTGACCTTGTGATTGTCCCGGGGAAGTGGACTGGAGTGGTGGCTCTATGACACTGTGAGTGTCCCGGGGGGAGTGGACTGGGGCAGTGGATCTATGACACTGTGACCTTGTGAGTGTCCCGGGGGGGTTGGACTGTAGCAGTGGATCTATGACACTGTGAGTGTCCCGGGGCAAGTGGACTGGAGCAGTGGATCTTGTGAGTGTCCCGAGGGGAGTGGACTGGAGCGGTGGATCTATGACACTGTGAGTGTCCCGGGCGAGTGGATCTATGACACTGTGACCTTGTGAGTGTCCCGGGGGAGTGGACTGGAGTGGTGGATCTATGACACTGTGACCTTGTGATTGTCCGGGGAGTGGACTGGAGTGGTGGATCTATGACACTGTGAGTGTCCCGGGGGGAGTGGACTGGGGCAGTGGATCTATGACACTGTGACCTTGTGATTGTCCCGGGGGAGTGGACTGGAGTGGTGGATCTATGACACTGTGAGTGTCCCGGGGGGAGTGGACTGGGGCAGTGGATCTATGACACTGTGACCTTGTGAGTGTCCTGGGGGGTTGGACTGTAGCAGTGGATCTATGACACTGTGAGTGTCCCGGGGCAAGTGGACTGGAGCAGTGGATCTTGTGAGTGTCCCGGGGGGAGTGGACTGGAGTGGTGGATCTATGACACTGTGAGTGTCCCGGGGGGAGTGGACTGGAGCGGTGGATCAATGACACTGTGAGTGTCCCGGGGCGAGTGGATCTATGACACTGTGACCTTGTGATTGTCCCGGGGGAGTGGACTGGAGTGGTGGATCTATGACACTGTGAGTGTCCCGGGGGGAGTGGACTGGGGCAGTGGATCTATGACACTGTGACCTTGTGAGTGTCCCGGTGGGGTTGGACTGTAGCAGTGGATCTATGACACTGTGAGTGTCCCGGGGCAAGTGGACTGGAGCAGTGGATCTTGTGAGTGTCCCGGGGGGAGTGGACTGGAGTGGTGGATCTATGACACTGTGAGTGTCCCGGGGGGAGTGGACTGGAGCGGTGGATCTATGGCACTGTGAGTGTCCCGGGGCGAGTGGATCTATGACACTGTGACCTTGTGAGTGTCCCGGGGGGAGTGGACTGGAGTGGTGGATCTATGACACTGTGACCTTGTGATTGTCCCGGGGGGGGGGAGTGGACTGGGGCAGTGGATCTATGACACTGTGACCTTGTGAGTGTCCCAGGGGGGAGTGGACTGGAGCAGTGGATCTATGACACTGTGACCTTGTGAGTGTCCCGGGGGAGTGGACTGGAGTGGTGGATCTATGACACTGTGAGTGTCCCGGGGGGAGTGGACTGGGGCAGTGGATCTATGACACTGTGACCTTGTGAGTGTCCCGGGGGGGTTGGACTGTAGCAGTGGATCTATGACACTGTGAGTGTCCCGGGGCACGTGGACTGGAGCAGTGGATCTTGTGAGTGTCCCGGGGGGAGTGGACTGGAGTGGTGGATCTATGACACTGTGAGTGTCCCGGGGGGAGTGGACTGGAGCGGTGGATCTATGACACTGTGAGTGTCCCGGGGCGAGTGGATCTATGACACTGTGACCTTGTGAGTGTCCCGGGGGGAGTGGACTGGAGTGGTGGATCTATGACACTGTGACCTTGTGATTGTCCCGGGGAGTGGACTGGGGCAGTGGATCTATGACACTGTGACCTTGTGAGTGTCCCAGGGGGAGTGGACTGGAGCAGTGGATCTATGACACTGTGACCTTGTGAGTGTCCCGGGGAGTGGACTGGAGTGGTGGATCTATGACACTGTGAGTGTCCTGGGGGAGTGGACTATTGCAGTGGATCTATGACACTGTGACCTTGTGAGTGTCCCGGGGGGGTTGGACTGTAGCAGTGGATCTATGACACTGTGAGTGTCCCGGGGCGAGTGGTCTGGAGCAGTGGATCTTGTGAGTGTCCCGGGGGGAGTGGACTGGAGTGGTGGATCTATGACACTGTGAGTGTCCCGGGGGGAGTGGACTGGAGCGGTGGATCTATGACACTGTGAGTGTCCCGGGGCGAGTGGATCTATGGCACTGTGACCTTGTGAGTGTCCCGGGGGGAGTGGACTGGAGCGGTGGATCTATGACACTGTGAGTGTCCCAGGGGGGGTGGACTGGAGCGGTGGATCTATGACACTGTGACCTTGTGAGTGTCCCGGGGGAGTGGACTGGAGCAGTGGCTCTATGACACTGTGACCTTGTGAGTGTCCCGGGGGAAGTGGATCTATGACACTGTGACCTTGTGAGTGTCCCAGGGGGAGTGGATCTATGACACTGTGACCTTGTGAGTGTCCCAGGGGGAGTGGACTGGAGCAGTGGATCTATGACACTGTGACCTTGTGAGTGTCCGGGGGGAGTGGACTGGAGCAGTGGATCTATGACACTGTGACCTTGTGAGTGTCCCGGGGGAGTGGACTGGAGTGGTGGATCTATGACACTGTGAGTGTCCCAGGGGAGTGGACTGGAGCAGTGGATCTATGACACTGTGACCTTGTGAGTGTCCCGGGGGGTTGGACTGTAGCAGTGGATCTATGACACTGTGAGTGTCCCGGGGCACGTGGACTGGAGCAGTGGATCTTGTGAGTGTCCCGGGGGAGTGGACTGGAGTGGTGGATCTATGACACTGTGAGTGTCCCGGGGAGTGGACTGGAGCCGTGGATCTATGACACTGTGAGTGTCCCGGGGCGAGTGGATCTATGACACTGTGACCTTGTGAGTGTCCCGGGGGAGTGGACTGGAGTGGTGGATCTATGACACTGTGACCTTGTGATTGTCCCGGGGGAAGTGGACTGGAGTGGTGGCTCTATGACACTGTGAGTGTCCCGGGGGAGTGGACTGGGGCAGTGGATCTATGACACTGTGACCTTGTGAGTGTCCCGGGGGGGTTGGACTGTAGCAGTGGATCTATGACACTGTGAGTGTCCCGGGGCAAGTGGACTGGAGCAGTGGATCTTGTGAGTGTCCCGAGGGGAGTGGACTGGAGCGGTGGATCTATGACACTGTGAGTGTCCCGGGGCGAGTGGATCTATGACACTGTGACCTTGTGAGTGTCCCGGGGGGAGTGGACTGGAGTGGTGGATCTATGACACTGTGACCTTGTGATTGTCCCGGGGGAGTGGACTGGAGTGGTGGATCTATGACACTGTGAGTGTCCCGGGGGGAGTGGACTGGGGCAGTGGATCTATGACACTGTGACCTTGTGATTGTCCCGGGGGAGTGGACTGGAGTGGTGGATCTATGACACTGTGAGTGTCCCGGGGGGAGTGGACTGGGGCAGTGGATCTATGACACTGTGACCTTGTGAGTGTCCTGGGGGGGTTGGACTGTAGCAGTGGATCTATGACACTGTGAGTGTCCCGGGGGCAAGTGGACTGGAGCAGTGGATCTTGTGAGTGTCCCGGGGGGAGTGGACTGGAGTGGTGGATCTATGACACTGTGAGTGTCCCGGGGGAGTGGACTGGAGCGGTGGATCAATGACACTGTGAGTGTCCCGGGCGAGTGGATCTATGACACTGTGACCTTGTGATTGTCCCGGGGGAGTGGACTGGAGTGGTGGATCTATGACACTGTGAGTGTCCCGGGGGAGTGGACTGGGGCAGTGGATCTATGACACTGTGACCTTGTGAGTGTCCCGGTGGGGTTGGACTGTAGCAGTGGATCTATGACACTGTGAGTGTCCCGGGGCAAGTGGAATGGAGCAGGGGAGCTTGTGAGTGTCCCGGGGAGTGGACTGGAGTGGTGGATCTATGACACTGTGAGTGTCCCGGGGGAGTGGACTGGAGCGGTGGATCTATGGCACTGTGAGTGTCCCGGGCGAGTGGATCTATGACACTGTGACCTTGTGAGTGTCCCGGGGGAGTGGTGGATCTATGACACTGTGACCTTGTGATTGTCCCGGGGGGGGGAGTGGACTGGGGCAGTGGATCTATGACACTGTGACCTTGTGAGTGTCCCAGGGGGGGAGTGGACTGGAGCAGTGGATCTATGACACTGTGACCTTGTGAGTGTCCCGGGGGAGTGGACTGGAGTGGTGGATCTATGACACTGTGAGTGTCCCGGGGGGAGTGGACTGGGGCAGTGGATCTATGACACTGTGACCTTGTGAGTGTCCCGGGGGGTTGGACTGTAGCAGTGGATCTATGACACTGTGAGTGTCCCGGGGCACGTGGACTGGAGCAGTGGATCTTGTGAGTGTCCCGGGGGGAGTGGACTGGAGTGGTGGATCTATGACACTGTGAGTGTCCCGGGGGGAGTGGACTGGAGCGGTGGATCTATGACACTGTGAGTGTCCCGGGGCGAGTGGATCTATGACACTGTGACCTTGTGAGTGTCCCGGGGGGAGTGGACTGGAGTGGTGGATCTATGACACTGTGACCTTGTGATTGTCCCGGGGGAGTGGACTGGGGCAGTGGATCTATGACACTGTGACCTTGTGAGTGTCCCAGGGGGAGTGGACTGGAGCAGTGGATCTATGACACTGTGACCTTGTGAGTGTCCCGGGGAGTGGACTGGAGTGGTGGATCTATGACACTGTGAGTGTCCTGGGGGAGTGGACTATTGCAGTGGATCTATGACACTGTGACCTTGTGAGTGTCCCGGGGGGTTGGACTGTAGCAGTGGATCTATGACACTGTGAGTGTCCCGGGGCGAGTGGTCTGGAGCAGTGGATCTTGTGAGTGTCCCGGGGGAGTGGACTGGAGTGGTGGATCTATGACACTGTGAGTGTCCCGGGGAGTGGACTGGAGCGGTGGATCTATGACACTGTGAGTGTCCCGGGGCGAGTGGATCTATGGCACTGTGACCTTGTGAGTGTCCCGGGGGGAGTGGACTGGAGCGGTGGATCTATGACACTGTGAGTGTCCCAGGGGGGGTGGACTGGAGCGGTGGATCTATGACACTGTGACCTTGTGAGTGTCCCGGGGGGAGTGGACTGGAGCAGTGGCTCTATGACACTGTGACCTTGTGAGTGTCCCGGGGGAAGTGGATCTATGACACTGTGACCTTGTGAGTGTCCCAGGGGGAGTGGATCTATGACACTGTGACCTTGTGAGTGTCCCAGGGGGAGTGGACTGGAGCAGTGGATCTATGACACTGTGACCTTGTGAGTGTCCCGGGGGAGTGGACTGGAGCAGTGGATCTATGACACTGTGACCTTGTGAGTGTCCCGGGGGAGTGGACTGGAGTGGTGGATCTATGACACTGTGAGTGTCCCAGGGGGAGTGGACTGGAGCAGTGGATCTATGACACTGTGACCTTGTGAGTGTCCCGGGGGGGTTGGACTGTAGCAGTGGATCTATGACACTGTGAGTGTCCCGGGGCACGTGGACTGGAGCAGTGGATCTTGTGAGTGTCCCGGGGGGAGTGGACTGGAGTGGTGGATCTATGACACTGTGAGTGTCCCGGGGGGAGTGGACTGGAGCCGTGGATCTATGACACTGTGAGTGTCCCGGGGCGAGTGGATCTATGACACTGTGACCTTGTGAGTGTCCCGGGGGAGTGGACTGGAGTGGTGGATCTATGACACTGTGACCTTGTGATTGTCCCGGGGGGAGTGGACTGGGGCAGTGGATCTATGACACTGTGACCTTGTGAGTGTCCCAGGGGGAGTGGACTGGAGCAGTGGATCTATGACACTGTGACCTTGTGAGTGTCCCGGGGAGTGGACTGGAGTGGTGGATCTATGACACTGTGAGTGTCCTGGGGGAGTGGACTGGGGCAGTGGATCTATGACACTGTGACCTTGTGAGTGTCCCGGGGGGTTGGACTGTAGCAGTGGATCTATGACACTGTGAGTGTCCCGGGGCGAGTGGTCTGGAGCAGTGGATCTTGTGAGTGTCCCGGGGAGTGGACTGGAGCGGTGGATCTATGACACTGTGAGTGTCCCGGGGCGCAGTGGATCTATGGCACTGTGACCTTGTGAGTGTCCCGGGGGGAGTGGACTGGAGCGGTGGATCTATGACACTGTGAGTGTCCCAGGGGGGGTGGACTGGAGCGGTGGATCTATGACACTGTGACCTTGTGAGTGTCCCGGGGGGAGTGGATCTATGACACTGTGACCTTGTGAGTGTCCCAGGGGGAGTGGATCTATGACACTGTGACCTTGTTAGTTTCCCGGGAGGGGGGGGGGGGGGTGGACTGGAGCAGTGGCTGAAACACTACATTACTGTTCCACCTGCTGCCATCCATGTTGTTGCTGAAAGCCTACAGTGCCTGAACAGAGCCTGCACTTTGCCTGTAGTGTGACTCCCAGCAACCTACTCACACAGAGCAGGCGATGGTATTGTATTAGAAAAAGGTGCACATCAGTGACATTTTAATTTGTGATTTATGTAAAATGTTGCCTAATATGTGACAGTCAATGGTCAATGGTCATACGTTATACTATTGTTATAGACATTCAATTAGATTTTAATTTGAGGCCATGTGGCAGAAAGTGATAAGGGACGCTAGTGGGTCTGGGAAGGTGTGATGTCATTGATGTTTGTATGATGTATTGTATCTTTTGTATTGTTTCTCAAAGATCAAATAAAATCAACAACAAAAAAATACATAGATTGTAAAAGATGATTGTGGTTATTCGTCGAGGAAAAGGGTTGAGGTTCAGTTTGAACTAAGTGTTGCACTACGGGCTTTTCAAGTTGGGCCTTTGGAAAAGTACGATACCTGTGTGTCAGTAAGGAGAATACGGACATGTGTACACTTTGGTAAAAGACACCGAAAAACGTTGTAACTCTGGCTACCACTAGAGGGGGTAGAAGACCTACATTCACTTATCCACTTCGGAGCATCAGAAGAAGAGAGAACGAAGCAGCTCCATTATTATGAGTCAAGTGAAGCATCATTGACAACAACCACAGTATTTCTGCCTGGATACTGTAACTCCTAGACCTGCTATGACCTAACATCACAGGGCCTCTTGTTGCTAAAAAAGTATAGACTCATATATCCAAATACGTAAATTGTGTTGAAATGTGTATGGCCTGCCAAACTATCCTGCTTTTATGGCATACTACTTCTACTCTCGACAAAGAACTCAGCAGCATCTGGACGAAATGTGAGTTTGGAGAATACACATAGCTTGGCAGTTAGTACCAGGAGAGAGCCTTTGATTCTGCAGCAGGTATGACAGTACCAGGAGAGAGCCTTTGATTCTGCAGCAGGTATGACAGTTAGTACCAGGAGAGAGCCTTTGATTCTGCAGCAGGTATGACAGTTAGTACCAGGAGAGAGCCTTTGATTCTGCAGCAGGTATGACAGTACCAGGAGAGAGCCTTTGATTCTGCAGCAGGTATGACAGTTAGTACCAGGAGAGATCCTTTGATTCTGCAGCAGTTATGACAGTACCAGGAGAGAGCCTTTGATTCTGCAGCAGGTATGACAGTACCAGGAGAGAGCCTTTGATTCTGCAGCAGGTATGACAGTTAGTACCAGGAGAGAGCCTTTGATTCTGCAGCAGGTATGACAGTTAGTACCAGGAGAGAGCCTTTGATTCTGCAGCAGGTATGACAGTACCAGGATAGATCCTTTGATTCTGCAGCAGGTATGACAGTACCAGGAGAGATCCTTTGATTCTGCAGCAGGTATGACAGTACCAGGAGAGATCCTTTGATTCTGCAGCAGGTATGACAGTACCAGGAGAGATCCTTTGATTCTGCAGCAAGTATGACAGTACCAGGAGAGATCCTTTGATTCTGCAGCAAGTATGACAGTACCAGGAGAGATCCTTTGATTCTGCAGCAGGTATGACAGTTAGTACCAGGAGAGATCCTCTGATTCTGCAGCAGGTATGACAGTACCAGGAGGGAGCCTTTGATTCTGCAGCAGGTATGACAGTACCAGGAGAGAGCCT
The DNA here is from genome assembly GCF_036934945.1 of Oncorhynchus masou masou. NCBI lineage: Eukaryota > Metazoa > Chordata > Actinopteri > Salmoniformes > Salmonidae > Oncorhynchus > Oncorhynchus masou. The sequence continues at coordinate 48,866 of NW_027008692.1, forward strand.
TTGATTCTGCAGCAGGTATGACAGTACCAGGAGAGAGCCTTTGATTCTGCAGCAGGTATGACAGTTAGTACCAGGAGAGATCCTTTGATTCTGCAGCAGGTATGACAGTACCAGGAGAGAGCCTTTGATTCTGCAGCAGGTATGACAGTACCAGGAAAGATCCTTTGATTCTGCAGCAGGTATGACAGTACCAGGAGAGAGCCTTTGATTCTGCAGCAGGTATAACAGTACCAGGAGAGAGCCTTTGATTCTGCAGCAGGTATGACAGTACCAGGAGAGAGCCTTTGATTCTGCAGCAGGTATAACATTGTAGCATACCCACATGAGATAACATTTTCAAACATTAACAGTGTAGGGGTTAGTTTGACCCACTGTTGCTTCTAGCTAAGATGATCTACTTCCTGAAGGCTTTGATCAATTAGTAAATAGCTATTATGACTGAGCCGTAGGAGCTAGAAACACAAGCATTTCGCTGCACCTGCGATAACATTTGCAAATCTGTGTATTCGACCAATAAACTTTGATTTGATTTGAAATCGTGTGATACTGCTTTCAGCCTTACCAATGTATACTGCAATGTCCCTTGGTGGGATGAATAAAGTACTACTAACTACAACTACCTGCATTACTACTGCTTTCAGTGTTGTTATTATTATAACAGCAGTCAAAAGCACCATGACCATGACAGGCGTTCATGCATGCAGTTTTTTTACAATGGGTCTTAATGGAATTTTGTGAGGCACCGACTGAAACAGATATGGTTTAAATTGATGGTTTTCAGATGCGCTGAAAAGCAACACAACTGAACCCAGGTATGTGAACCCCTGTGACCTGTAATGAGAAACACATCCAGGGACACCCTATGAATGTCGAGCAGTATTAAGCCTAAAGCTATTCCAGCGTTCCTGTTCCCAGCTCCACATAACAGGGGCATTACTGTTATCTGACGCCTTGGTTGGTTCCCGTATGGATTTCATGGACTTCTGTTCAAGCATTAGGGGGCCTAGTGAAGTAACAAAAGAACGACTGAGAACTGAACGACATCGAAACAAACAATCTAACAAACTAAACAGACATCACTTTTCTGGCAACACACAACCCTCTGGAGTGGGGAAATCTCTTCTGAAACATCTGTAGCTAAACTGTCCTATCCATTCAATGAGAATAAGGCTGGAGGAAGAGTGTTTTGTTAGGTGGATGGAATGTCCACCATGTTGAGTCAGTCAGGCAATAACAACTTTCAGCACTGACACAGTTAATGGTAGAAGACTGAGAGGTGTGTGAATGGAGTTGACAGATAGACCACAGGGGGATATTTGATGGACAGGGGGCAGAGGAGAGAGAGAGAGAGAGGGAGAGAGAGAGAGAGAGAGCGAGAACACCAGAGAGAGCTAGAGAGAAACAAACAAACAGAGAGAGAACACTAGGGAGAGAGAGAGAAACAAAGAAAAAAAGAACACTAGAGAGTGAGAGAGAAAGAAAGAGCGATCACTACAGATAGAAGGAAAAGCTTTCAGTGGGGTGATCAGTGTAGAATAATTGTCTCATTGCTGGATACCATGTCTGCTGAAGACAGATGGAAGCAATTACCACAGTCTGTTTGCCAGAAGCCCAGGAACCAGAGTCTGGATCCCTACAGAGAGGCTCTATCCCTACAGAGAGGCTCTATCCCTACAGAGAGGCTCTATCCCTACAGAGAGGCTATATCCCTACAGAGAGGATGACGAAACAGAAAAAAGGTTGACATTTACATGGATATATAAGAAAGCATTCCTCCACTGGGGGCCCCAGTGTTACCTCTGGTTTCATCCCAGCCACAGTCATGCCAAAGCAGCCACTTCCTCCAGGACGCTCCCCGTGGGTGTGGAGCTTCCAAGACATAGGCCATTTCCTCTCTAGCTACACACACAACTGCTGAACCTATAGAAGAGACACGCTTCACATCTAATAGATGAGTGTACCAAACCTCGAAGAGGAATGTCACTTTATATTCCTATGAGAAGTTCTATTAGGATATTTCTGACCAAAAGTATGTGGACACCTGTTCGTCAAACCTCATTCCAAAATCAAGGGCATTAATATTGAGTTGGTCCCCCTTTTGCTGCTATAACAGCCTCCACTCTTCTGGGAAGGCTTTCCACTAGATGTTGGAACATTGCTTCCATTCAGCCAAAAAGCATTAGTGAGGTCTGGCACTGATGTTTGGCAATTAGGCCTGGTTCTCAAGTCGGCGTACCAATTTATCCCAAAGGTGTTCGATGGGGGTTGAGGTCAGGGCTCTGTGCAGGTCAGTCAAGTTCTTTCACACCGATCTCAACAAAAAAAATCTGTATGAACCTCGCTTTGTGCACAGGGGCATTGTCATGCTGAAACAGGAAAGATCCTTCCCCAAACTGTTGCCACAATGTTGGAAGCACAGAACTGTCTAGAATGTCATTGTATGCTGTAGCGTTAAGATTTCACTTCACTGGAACTAAGGGGCCCAGCCCAATTCCTCCTCCACCAAAATTTACAGTTGGCACTATGCATTGGGGGCAGGTAGCATTCTCCTGGCATCCACCAAACGCAGATTTGTCTGTCGGACCGCCAGATGCTCAGCGATGAAAACCCATTTCATGAAGCTCCCGGCAAACAGTTCTAGTGCTGACGGTGCTTCCAGAGGCAGTTTGGAACTTGGTACTGAGGGCTGCAACCGAGTACAGACGAATTTTAAGCACGACGCTTGTGTGGCCTACCACTTCGCGGCTGAACCATTGTTGCTCCTAGACGTCTCCACTTCACAGTAACAGCACTAACAGTTTGTCACGGTTCATGAATCCACTGCCTCCCTCCCTCTCTCTTTCTCTCTCTCTCTCTCGTGTTTGTGTGGGCGTGGTTCCCAATCTCGGCCTGATTGTCTGCGCCAGCTGGAACCACTTATCTTCCCTTTATATGTTCTGTAACCAGTGTTTCTTGTTGTCAGATCGTTGTTTCTTCCCTGAGGTTGTGTCGTGTGTCCGTGCTCTTCTCTTGTGTGGATTATCTGCTGTGCTCCTTCCTACTCATCCGGACACACTCCCCTGGTTTTCTCAGCACGTTATCATCGGAAGATGCGCCCGAGTCCCTGGGTCGGATTCCGTCTGAGTACAGTCTGTCTGTCCTGTTGCTGCTGTGAACTATATTCATTAAACCATCGTTGCTTGCATCTTGCATCCGCCTCTGTGTTGTTACAGAACGATCTGACCAGACCATGGATGCAGCGAGTTCAACGAGTCTGACCGAATTCATTTCCCGCAGTATCACGAGAATGGATCAACAAGAGGAGAACATCTCCAGCACAGGTCGGGCAGTACAAGCCCTTGCGACGCAGGTATCCCAGCTGACCCAACAATTGCAACATCTGAGGGGTTCCGCTGCGCCACCTACACCGGCAGTTCAACCCGCCCCGCCAGAGCCGGATTCCCAGCTAGAGCCACGGCTACCGACACCAGAGGGTTATTCAGGTGATCCTGACTATTGCAGAGCTTTTCTTACGAGATGTTCCATGCATTTCTCGTTGCAGCCACGGAACTTCAACCGTGAACAGTCTAAGGTAGCATTCGTACTCACACTGCTATCAGGCAAAGCGGCTCTTTGGGGAACGGCGGTGTGGGCGAACCAGGACCCATGCTGCACCTCTTTCCAGACACTCTCCGAGGAGATGAGAAGGGTCTTCGATCGGGCCGTGGCGGGTAGGGAGACGGCCAGATTACTCGCTGACCTTCGCCAAGGAGACCGTTCAGTATCGGAATACTCCATCCAATTCCGCACTCTGGCTGCAGAGTGTCAGTGGAACGAGGAGGCGCAGTGGGACATGTTCCTGCATGGGCTGAAGGACCGGATCCAGAAGGAGATTTATGTTCTGGACCTTCCCAGGAGTTTAAATGGACTAGTGGAACTAGCCTTGAGGGTCGACGCTCGTCTGAGTCGTATTGGCCGCCGAGCATGCCCTAACAGACCGTATAACGACACGGAGGGCTGGCATGCCAGCGGCGGGAACACGGCCAGTTCAGCCTCCGCTCACGAACCCATGCAGCTGGGGAGAGCTCGCCTCTCCCGGGAAGAGAGGGAGAGGCGGAGATCCCAAGGACTCTGTCTCTACTGTGGTAGAGCGGGCCACTTTATCCACTCCTGCCCGGTAAAAGATCAGGCCCGGTAGTAAACATGAGGCTACTATCGGGTGGTGTCACCACAGAGAAGACCTCATCTACTCTCCTCCCGGTAAGACTAAGATGGGCCACCCACACGCACGACACCCAAGCCTTACTGGACTCAGGAGCAGAGGGTAATTTCATGGACTTCAAGCTCGCTCACAAACTCCAGATCCCTATCACCTCACTCACGCACAAGATATCCGTCAACGCTCTCAATGGTCAAGAACTCCCCAACATTTCTCACACCACTGAACCTATCACACTCATCACTTCTGGCAATCACACTGAGACACTATCATTCCTACTCATGGACTCACCCCTTGCACCATTAGTTCTCGGCCACCCTTGGCTCACCCAACACAACCCCAGAGTTGACTGGGGTCATAACTCTATATCCATGTGGAGTAACAAGTGTCTTGAGTCCTGTTTAGTGTCTGCTTGTTCGTCTGTGTCTGATTCTGTGTTTCTAGAGGAGGCAGTGGATTTGTCTAACGTGCCCGTTGAATACCTCGACCTGAAGGAGGTGTTCAGTAAGTCCCGTGCTGCTTCTCTTCCTCCGCATCGTCCCTATGACTGTGCAATAGAATTATTGCCAGGTGAGTCTCCGCCTAAAGGCAAGTTATATTCACTCTCTGTTCCTGAGAGGGAGGCTATGGAGAGATACATCTCTGGTTCTCTGGCATCTGGATTCATTCGTCCTTCCTCTTCTCCAGCGGGGGCGGGGTTCTTCTTTGTGGGGAAGAAGGACGGATCTCTGCGTCCTTGCATTGATTACCGTGGGTTGAATAACATCACAGTGAAGAATACCTATCCCTTACCGTTGATGTCCTCAGCCTTTGAAAGGTTACAGGGAGCATCCGTGTTCACTAAGTTGGATTTACGTAATGCATATCATTTGGTTCGCATTAGGGAGGGGGACAAATGGAAGACGCGTTTAACACCCCCAGAGGGCACTTCGAATATTTGGTCATGCCTTTTGGGCTATCCAACTCCCCAGCGGTTTTCCAGGCACTCGTCAATGACGTGCTGAGAGATATGATTGATCAGTTCATATATGTTTACTTGGATGACATACTGATTTTTCTTCTTCTCTCCAGGAACACGTTCAGCACGTCAGACGAGTGCTTCAGAGGTTGTTGGAGAATGGACTTTTTGTCAAGGCGGAGAAATGCATTTTCATGCACAATCCGTTCCATTCCTAGGTTACATCGTCTCGACTGAAGGTATTCGCATGGATCCTGACAAGGTTAAGGCTGTGGTGGATTGGCCAAGCCCAGATTCCCGTAAGGCCCTACAGAGGTTTCTGGGATTCGCCAATTTCTACCGGCGTTTCGTTCGCAACTTTAGCCAGATAGTCGCTCCTCTTACCGCCTTAACCTCCCCCAGAGTGACGTTCAGGTGGTCCGATACAGCCGAGGCTGCATTCGCCAAACTCAAGAGCCGCTTTGTTTCGGCTCCCATCCTCATAGCTCCCGATCCCTCGCGTCAGTCCGTGGTGGAGGTGGACGCTTCAGAGGTGGGGGTAGGTGCGGTACTTTCCCAACGTTCCTCTTCTGACGACAAGATGCACCCTTGCGCGTTCCTTTCCCATCGGTTATCACCTGCGGAACGCAACTACGACATTGGCAACAGAGAGTTGTTGGCAGTGAAGTTAGCACTGGAGGAGTGGCAACATTGGTTAGAGGGTTCGGGGGTACCTTTTATAGTTTGGACCGATCACAAGAATTTGGAATATATCAGAACCGCCAAGCGACTCAACTCCAGGCAGGCGCGGTGGGCACTCTTTTCCGGACGTTTTGACTTCTCTCTCTCGTATCGCCCGGGTTCCAAGAATGTCAAACCCGATTCCCTTTCTCGCATTTTTGACCATTCCGAACGCCCATCCACTCCCGAGTGCATCCTACCCGGGACCCTAGTGGTCTCCACACTCACATGGGAGGTTGAATCGAGGGTCAAAACGGCCTTAGAAGGGGTAACGCCTCCGCCCGGTTGCCCGCCTAATCGGTTGTTTGTGCCGGAGGGGTGTCGGTCCGATGTTATTCGGTGGGGGCACTGCTCCAACGTAGCGTGTCATCCAGGAGTCAGCCGCACTAGCTTTTTGGTTAAGCAATGCTTTTGGTGGCCAATGATGGCTCGTGACATTCACAGTTTTTTCTTGGCTTGCTCGGTTTGTGCCACTGGGAAGACTTCTAATCGACCCCCAGATGGGTTACTCCAACCGCTGTCGGTCCCTTCGAGACCCTGGTCCCACATCGCGCTAGATTTTGTTACCGGCCTCCCGCCCTCCCAGGGCAAGACGGTTGTTTTGACCGTGGTGGACCGGTTCTCGAAGGCGGCCCATTTTATTCCCTTGCCTAAATTACCATCTGCCAAGGAGACAGCGGTATCTGTCGTGGATCACGTCTTTCGCTTACATGGCCTGCCGATGGACGTAGTTTCTGACCGGGGCCCCAATTTGTGTCCAAGTTTTGGAAAGAGTTTTGTAGGTTACTGGGAGCGAGTGTCAGCCTGTCTTCAGGGTTTCATCCCCAGAGCAACGGTCAAACGGAGAGGGCCAACCAAGATTTGGAGAGAGTGTTGCGATGTTTGGTTTCTAAGAATCCCTCTTCCTGGAGTCAACAACTCTCTATGGTTGAGTACGCTCACAATTCGTTGCCAGTGGCAGCCACGGGTCTCTCTCCGTTTGAGTGTAGTTTAGGTTACCAGCCACCTATCTTTCCCAGTACGGAGTCCGAGGTCACTGTTCCCTCCGCTCACGCTTTCATCCAGAGGTGCCGTCACGCATGGAGCAGAGCCCGTGAGACTCTTCTCCGATCGCCACCGGTCGACGCCTCCGGTATACGCCGTTGGCCAAAGAGTGTGGCTTTCTACTAAGAACATTCCACTCCGATCCGTTTCGAACAAGCTTGCCCCCAAATTTATCGGCCCGTTCAAAGTCACCAGGATCATTAGTCCGGTGGCGGTCCGGCTCAAGCTTCCTCCGGCGTATAGGAGAATTCATCCTACCTTTCATGTGTCTAAGATAAAACCTGTGTTTCAGGCACGCATTAACCCGCCAGTCCCGGTTCCCCCGCCGCCACGACTTGTTGATGGGGAAACCACCTTTTCTGTCAATCGTATTTTGGACTCTAGAAGGAGGGGACGCGGATTCCAGTACCTGGTGGACTGGGAGGGTTACGGCCCGGAGGAGAGAAGTTGGGTGCCTGCTAGGGACATTCTGGATCACTCCCTTATCGATGATTTCAATCGACAGGTAAATTCGCCTGGGAACGCCAAGAGGCGTTCCTAGGGGGGGGTATTGTCACGGTTCATGAATCCACTGCCTCCCTCCCTCTCTCTTTCTCTCTTTCTCTCTCTCTCTCTCTCTCTCTCTCTCTCTCTCTCTCTCTCTCTCTCTCTCTCTCTCTCTCTCTCTCGTGTTTGTGTGGGCGTGGTTCCCAATCTCGGCCTGATTGTCTGCACCAGCTGGAACCACTTATCTTCCCTTTATATGTTCTGTAACCAGTGTTTCTTGTTGTCAGATCGTTGTTTCTTCCCTGAGGTTGTGTCGTGTGTCCGTGCTCTTCTCTTGTGTGGATTATCTGCTGTGCTCCTTCCTACTCATCCGGACACACTCCCCTGGTTTTCTCAGCACGTTATCATCGGAAGATGCGCCCGAGTCCCTAGGTCGGATTCCGTCTGAGTACAGTCTGTCTGTCCTGTTGCTGCTGTGAACTATATTCATTAAACCATCGTTGCTTGCATCTTGCATCCGCCTCTGCGTTGTTACACAGTTAGCAGGGCAGCTGTAGCAGGGCAGAAATTTGACGAACTGACTTGTTCGAAGGGTGGCATCCTATGATTGTCACTGAGCTCTTCAGTAAGGCCATTCTACTGCCAATGTTTGTCTATGCAGATTGCATGTCTGTGTGCTGGATTTTATACACCTGTGGTTGAAACAGCAAAATCCACTCATTTGAAGGGGTGTCCACATACTGCTGGATATACAGTGTATGTCATGGCTCTGATGTTAATGATAGTGTAGTTACTATGTGTATTTTGGTGCTAATCACACTGTCACTCTACAAATGTAGACTGTTATTAAATGTGGAGTGGTACACTCATGGGTTTAAAAGACAATAATATTGAGACTGTAGATGGTAAAAATGCTTTTTAAATAATAATAAGACAAAGTGGCCTGTTTTTGTTTTATTTTCAACCAGTGAGACGTTAGTCGTATGAATGGCTGAAAGGCAGTTAGTGTTGTTTCCTTCATGGATAATAACGGCATCTTGAATAGTTTACTTCTGTTTTAATGTGAGCATTCACAACATATTTCACCATGTTTTCCTCCCACTTTGGTCAGAAACACACTGGAACACACTGTTATATACATATATAGGAGCTTTTTTCTGAGAAACCCTGTGATTATTCCCACACCAAAATTACAGCTTCTGAACACACAGATCTTGGAAGGACATGTTGCGGAATAGCCCAGCCCAGAACTCAAACTATGGCAACAGACCCACAGACAACAATGACACTCAATGGAAACATCCAGATCTCTCATCAACCAAATCAAGAGAGGTGTTTACTAGCAGCCCAACAGGAGAGTTCTAGAGAAACAAGCTGGCCCTCCCTTGAGCTGATACAGTATGTGTCTGTTTGAGACTTTACAGAGACACGGTCTGCTGAGACTGTACAGAGACACGGTCTGCAGAGACTGTACAGAGACACGGTCTGCAGAGACTGTACAGAGACACGGTCTGCTGAGACTGTACAGAGACACGGTCTGCTGAGACTGTACAGAGACACGGTCTGCTGAGACTGTACAGAGACACGGTCTGCTGAGACTGTACAGAGACACGGTCTGCTGAGACTGTACAGAGACACGGTCTGCTGAGACTGTACAGAGACACGGTCTGCTGAGACTGTACAGAGACACGGTCTGCTGAGACACGGTCTGCTGAGACTGTACAGAGACACGGTCTGCTGAGACTGTACAGAGACACGGTCTGCTGAGACTGTACAGAGACACGGTCTGCTGAGACTGTACAGAGACACGGTCTGCTGAGACTGTACAGAGACACGGTCTGCTGAGACACGGTCTGCTGAGACTGTACAGAGACACGGTCTGCTGAGACTGTACAGAGACACGGTCTGCTGAGACTGTACAGAGACACGGTCTGCTGAGACTGTACAGAGACACGGTCTGCTGAGACACGGTCTGCTGAGACTGTACAGAGACACGGTCTGCTGAGACTGTACAGAGACACGGTCTGCTGAGACACGGTCTGCTGAGACTGTACAGAGACACGGTCTGCTGAGACTGTACAGAGACACGGTCTGCTGAGACTGTACAGAGACACGGTCTGCTGAGACTGTACAGAGACACGGTCTGCTGAGACACGGTCTGCTGAGACTGTACAGAGACACGGTCTGCTGAGACTGTACAGAGACACGGTCTGCTGAGATTGTACAGAGACACGGTCTGCTGAGACTGTACAGAGACACGGTCTGCTGAGACTGTACAGAGACACGGTCTGCTGAGACTGTACAGAGACACGGTCTGCTGAGACTGTACAGAGACACGGTCTGCTGAGACTGTACAGAGACACGGTCTGCTGAGACTGTACAGAGACACGGTCTGCTGAGACTGTACAGAGACACGGTCTGCTGAGACTGTACAGAGACACGGTCTGCTGAGACTGTACAGAGACACGGTCTGCTGAGACACGGTCTGCTGAGACTGTACAGAGACACGGTCTGCAGAGACTGTACAGAGACACGGTCTGCTGAGACTGTACAGAGACACGGTCTGCTGAGACTGTACAGAGACACGGTCTGCTGAGACTGTACAGAGACACGGTCTACTGAGACTGTACAGAGACACGGTCTGCTGAGACTGTACAGAGACACGGTCTGCTGAGACTGTACAGAGACACGGTCTGCTGAGACTGTACAGAGACACGGTCTGCTGAGACTGTACAGAGACACGGTCTGCTGAGACTGTACAGAGACACGATCTGCTGAGACCCTACAGAGACACGGTCTGCTGAGACTGTACAGAGACACGGTCTGCTGAGACTGTACAGAGACACTGTCTGCTGAGACTGTATAGAGACACGGTCTGCTGAGACTGTACAGAGACACGGTCTGCTGAGACACGGTCTGCTGAGACTGTACAGAGACACGGTCTGCTGAGACTGTACAGAGACACGGTCTGCTGAGACTGTACAGAGACACGGTCTGCTGAGACTGTACAGAGACACGGTCTGCTGAGACTGTATAGAGACACGGTCTGCTGAGACTGTACAGAGACACGGTCTGCTGAGACTGTACAGAGACACGGTCTGCTGAGACTGTACAGAGACACGGTCTACTGAGACTGTACAGAGACACGGTCTGCTGAGACTGTACAGAGACACGGTCTGCTGAGACTGTACAGAGACACGATCTGCTGAGACCCTACAGAGACACGGTCTGCTGAGACTGTACAGAGACACGGTCTGCTGAGACTGTACAGAGACACGGTCTGCTGAGACTGTACAGAGACACGGTCTGCTGAGACTGTACAGAGACACGATCTGCTGAGACCCTACAGAGACACGGTCTGCTGAGACTGTACAGAGACACGGTCTGCTGAGACTGTACAGAGACACTGTCTGCTGAGACTGTATAGAGACACGGTCTGCTGAGACTGTACAGAGACACGGTCTGCTGAGACTGTACAGAGACACGGTCTGCTGAGACTGTACAGAGACACGGTCTGCTGAGACTGTACAGAGACACGGTCTGCTGAGACTGTATAGAGACACGGTCTGCTGAGACTGTACAGAGACACGGTCTGCTGAGACTGTACAGAGACACGGTCTGCTGAGACTGTACAGAGACACGGTCTACTGAGACTGTACAGAGACACGGTCTGCTGAGACTGTACAGAGACACGGTCTGCTGAGACTGTACAGAGACACGATCTGCTGAGACCCTACAGAGACACGGTCTGCTGAGACTGTACAGAGACACGGTCTGCTGAGACTGTACAGAGACACGGTCTGCTGAGACTGTACAGAGACACGGTCTGCTGAGACTGTACAGAGACACGGTCTGCTGAGACTGTACAGAGACACGGTCTGCTGAGACACGGTCTGCTGAGACACGGTCTGCTGAGACTGTACAGAGACACGGTCTGCTGAGACACGGTCTGCTGAGACACGGTCTGCTGAGACTGTACAGAGACACGGTCTGCTGAGACTTCACAGAGACACGGTCTGTTGAGACTTCACAGAGACACGGTCTGTTGAGAAAAACAACTGTGTGTCAGTGTGTGTGAAGGTATTTCCTTCCCAGCTGAAAGCAGGTATTGTGTTATGGACAGAGCTTGTATAGAGCTTGGTTGTAATTATTCTCTGCTTCTCTGGTCTCTGCTAGGTTAGGATACGATCCCAGAGAAACCATCATGGTTCCCAGTTCAGCTCAGGCCAGCCCCAGTTGTAAATACCCAGGACCCCCACACAGGGGCAACGCTCTGTCTGCCCTGTTCTGAATCACAGACCCCCACACAGGGGCAAAGCGCTGTCTGCTCTGTTCTGAATCACAGACCCCCACACAGGGGCAACGCTCTGTCTGCTCTGTTCTGAATCACAGACCCCCACACAGGGGCAAAGCTCTGTCTGCTCTGTTCTGAACCACAGACCCCCACACAGGGGCAAATCTCTGTCTGCTCTGTTCTGAATCACAGACCCCCACACAGGGGCAAAGCTCTGTCTGCTCTGTTCTGAACCACAGACCCCCACACAGGGGCAAAGCGCTGTCTGCTCTGTTCTGAATCACAGACCCCCACACAGGGGCAACGCTCTGTCTGCTCTGTTCTGAATCACAGACCCCCACACAGGGGCAAAGCTCTGTCTGCTCTGTTCTGAACCACAGACCCCCACACAGGGGCAACGCTCTGTCTGCTCTGTTCTGAATCACAGACCCCCACACAGGGGCAAAGCTCTGTCTGCTCTGTTCTGAACCACAGACCCCCACACAGGGGCAACGCTCTGTCTGCTCTGTTCTGAATCACAGACCCCCACACAGGGCAAAGCTCTGTCTGCTCTGTTCTGAACCACAGACCCCCACACAGGGGCAAATCTCTGTCTGCTCTGTTCTGAATCACAGACCCCCACACAGGGGCAAAGCTCTCTGCTCTGTTCTGAACCACAGACCCCCACACAGGGGCAAAGCGCTGTCTGCTCTGTTCTGAATCACAGACCCCCACACAGGGGCAACGCTCTGTCTGCCCTGTTCTGAATCACAGACCCCCACACAGGGGCAACGCTCTGTCTGCCCTGTTCTGAATCACAGACCCCCACACAGGGGCAAAGCGCTGTCTGCTCTGTTCTGAATCACAGACCCCCACACAGGGGCAAAGCTCTGTCTGCTCTGTTCTGAACCACAGACCCCCACACAGGGGCAAAGCGCTGTCTGCTCTGTTCTGAATCACAGACCCCCACACAGGGGCAACGCTCTGTCTGCTCTGTTCTGAATCACAGACCCCCACACAGGGGCAAAGCTCTGTCTGCTCTGTTCTGAACCACAGACCCCCACACAGGGGCAAATCTCTGTCTGCTCTGTTCTGAATCACAGACCCCCACACAGGGGCAAAGCTCTCTGCTCTGTTCTGAACCACAGACCCCCACACAGGGGCAAAGCTCTGTCTGCTCTGTTCTGAACCACAGACCCCCACACAGGGGCAAAGCTCTGTCTGCTCTGTTCTGAATCACAGACCCCCACACAGGGGCAAATCTCTGTCTGCTCTGTTCTGAATCACAGACCCCCACACAGGGGCAAAGCTCTGTCTGCTCTGTTCTGAATCACAGACCCCCACACAGGGGCATAGCTCTGTCTGCTCTGTTCTGAATCACAGACCCCCACTGTCCAATCAGACTTCAGCGGTTGCCCCCTATTCCCGATGTAGTGCACTACTTTTGACCAGGGCACACAGCAAATAGACTCTCCCATAGGGCTCCGGTCAAAAGTAGTGCACCATGCAGGTAATAGGGTGCCATTTGGGATCGCCCAGTGTCTCAGCCTAACCCCCCGCGGCTCTTAAACCTCAAGATACCATGCTTTTGAAGGCCAATTTAGCAAGATCTTAAAAGTTCTTCTCAGTAAAATACGTTATGAATGTCACTGGAGCTCACTGTTAACACAGTCAGTGAGGCTGCTACCATATGAACTGCTCCTGGAGTTTTTAATGGGCCTAGTCTACTACTGATTACTTGTGCAGACAACATGCAGCTTGAATGGCAATACAAGGGATTCAGTGTCTCTAAGGAGACATTGAAGGGGGACAGTGGAGAGGAGCTGCACAGTCAGCAAGGTGGAAGTAATGGAGCAGATGGAGCATGAGACAACCCACTGCGGTCACCTATGGGCTGTTCAATTGACCTTTGACCCCAGCCAGCTGTGTGAAACTAGACTTCTCCGGACAGACACCAAAGTCTGAAATTGCAATGTTATGTAACACATTCTGGATGTAACTTTTGGTGATGCGTATGTGTTTGTACATGGGTATGTGAGCCTGTGGAACAGACAGAGTTTAAAGGTCAAACATGCTTTAGCTTGTTGAAAGTCAGAGGGAGCGATTTGTGGATACAGGGCCTGCAGGGATATGAATGTAGATGATGTCAGTAACTACAACAGAAGATGGAGTTGTGCCTACTGTTCTGTACTGATCTCATGCATCAGGTGTTAGACTGAAAAAACATAACGGAGCCTCCCACATCCAGGATCTGGAGACAGCAGAGACTCTGGATATTTGATACCTCAGAACCTGCAGCTCTGTTTCCTCCATTCACCAAGCAGACCTATCAAAGGGGGAAGAGCCAGGTAGTCTGGCCAGGGGGAAGAGCCAGGGAGTCTGGCCAGGGGGAAGAGCCAGGGAGTCTGGCCAGGGGAAAGAGCCAGGGAGTCTGGCCAGGGGAAAGAGCCAGGGAGTCTGGCCAGGGGAGAGCAGGGGTCTGTCCAGGGGGTCTGTCCAGGGGGTCTGTCCAGGGGGTCTGTCCAGTGGAGAGCAGGGGGTCTGTCCAGTGGAGAGCAGGGGGTCTGTCCAGGGAGAGCAGGGGGTCTGTCCAGGGGAGAGCAGGGGTCTGTCCAGGGAGAGCAGGGGGTCTGGCCAGGGGAGAGCAGGGGGTCTGGCCAGGGGGAGAGCAGAGGGTCTGGCCAGGGGAGAGCAGGGGGTCTGTCCAGGGAGAGCAGGGGTCTGTCCAGGGGAGAGCAGGGGGTCTGTCCAGGGGAGAGCAGGAGTCTGGCCAGGGGAGAGCAGGGGTCTGGCCAGGGGAGAGCAGGGGGTCTGTCCAGGGGAGAGCAGGGGGTCTGGCCAGGGGAGAGCAGGGGTCTGGCCAGGGGAGAGCAGAGGGTCTGGCCAGGGGGAGAGCAGAGGGTCTGTCCAGGGAGAGCAGGGGGTCTGGCCAGGGGAGAGCAGGGGGTCTGTCCAGAGGGTCTGGGGAGAGCAGGGGTCTGGCCAGGGGAGAGCAGGGGGTCTGGCAGCCAGGGGAGAGCAGGGGGTCTGGCCAGGGAGAGCAGAGGGTCTGGCCAGGGGAGAACAGAGGGTCTGGCCAGGGAGAGCAGAGGGTCTGGCCAGGGGAGAGCAGGGGTCTGGCCAGGGGAGAGCAGGGGTCTGGCCAGGGGAGAGCAGGGGGTCTGCCAGGGGGAGAGCAGGGGTCTGGCCAGGGAGAGCAGGGGGTCTGGCCAGGGGAGAGCAGAGGGTCTGGCCAGGGGAGAACAGAGGGTCTGGCCAGGGGAGAGCAGAGGGTCTGGCCAGGGGAGAGCAGAGGGTCTGGCCAGGGAGAGCAGGGGTCTGGCCAGGGGAGAGCAGGGGGTCTGGCCAGGGGGAGAGCAGAGGGTCTGGCCAGGGGAGAGCAGGGGTCTGGCCAGAGGAGAGCAGGGGGTCTGTCCAGGGGAGAGCAGGGGTCTGGCCAGGGGAGCAGGGGGTCTGGCCAGGGGAGAGCAGGGGGTCTGGTCAGGGGGAGAGCAGGGGAGAGCCAGCAGGGGTCTGGCCAGGGGAGAGCAGGGGTCTGGCCAGGGAGAGCAGAGGGTCTGGCCAGGGGGAGAGCAGAGGGTCTGGCCAGGGAGAGCAGGGGGTCTGGCCAGGGGAGAGCAGGGGGTCTGGCATATTGTTGGAGGGATATCCCAGATGAATTAGCACTATGGGGAAGTAATCAGAGTGACAGACAGGAACACAGACAGATGAGATCATATGATGGAATAGACTGTGATAGGAGTTGTTGGGTTGTCTCTGGTTTGACTGGAAAAGCTGAGGGAGGGAAAGCAGTGGAGAGAAGCCCAAAGAGGGAGAGAGGGAGAGAGAGAGAGGAAGAGAGAGAGAGAGAGAGAGAGAGAGAGAGAGAGGGGAAGAGAGAGAGGAACCACAGCTGAAGTGTGTGGGTGCCATCTCTCTGTCTCTCTTTCTGTCTCTCTCTTACACACACAAACACACATGCACAAACGTGACAAACATGGTGGGACAGAGATATCAAGTGTATTTCTGGATGTCCATTGTTACGGATCCCTTTTGGCCCGACAGTCTAGGGGGGGGATGGTAATGAGACCCCTAACAACTCATGCAAATTATAATAGTGACAAAGCAAAAGTTTGAACGAAATAACCAGGACAACTGAAATCTACCGTCAAACTCAAGGTTTATTTGAAAACACACGGTAATGGGGGGGTAGCAGGAAAAGGGGCTGAGCTGGACCCAAGGAAAGAAACAATAAGTATTCAAAAAAACCCTAAGCTAGACTAGCCTACTTTAATAACAGCTAACTAACTAACCAAAAATACAGCACAGTTCTAACTAGTGTATTTAACAAAGTCTACCTACGGGTAGTGTATGCCCATGGGTGACTTGTCTTGGTTCCCCCTTTTCCCACCAGCAAACAAACACCATAACCAAAACAATACACAGGTGATGACAAAGTGCTATGGAGGTGCTCAAACAAAGAGAGGTTAATACACAACGAGAGCGTGAACCACAGAGACCTACGGACATGGCATTTACAGAGAGATTGAGCTCTAGAGCATACAACTGTCAGGGTTTTTAAACCAAGGGAAAGGAACTGTGATAGGGTAGGAAAACATTAGGAGGTGTTTCTTCTGATTGATGATTGATTGGTGACTGATTGGGGAGTGATGATTTTCACCTGTGAGGGGAGAGGGAGAGCAAACACAGGATACACACACACACACACAGGATACCTACATCCGTAACATCCATGTTTGGTGTAGCGTGGAAAATCCAACATGAAGCACAATACAGTATGTGTCTGAAGTCTATACATATGATAACACTGTGTTAGTCATATGATAACACTGTGTTAGTCATGAACATCATGTTGTTTGATTCCTATAACAGATGTTAGTCATAAACATCATGTTGTTTGATTCCTATAACAGATGTTAGCCATGAACATCATGTAGTTTGATTCCTACAACACATGCAGCTCGGCCTCCCGAGGGCGCAGAGGTCTAAGGCACTGCATCGCAGTGTTGTGGCGTCACTACTGCCTGGGGTTTGATCATTACCGGCCGTGACCGGGAGTCCCATAGGGTGTGGGGGGGGGGGGGGTTACTTGGCTAATCGCGCTCTAGCGACTCCTTGTGGCGGGCCGGGCTCCTGCAGGCTGACTTCGGTCGTCAGTTGAACGGTGTTTCCTCCGACAGCTGGCTTCCGGGTTAAGCAGTGGGTGTTATGAAGCGTGGTTTGGCGGGTCATGTTTCGGGGGACGCATGACTCGACCTTCGCCTCTCCCGAGCCCGTTGGGGAGTTGCAGCAATGAGACAAGATTGTAATCACGAAAAATAAAACACATGCTCAAGTCATTTATATTATTTTTCTACTTCATGCATGAGGTCATAATTAGTATTGTTTCCTGTTTCTCTGAGCCAGTGTATTTATCTCTGTGTTTCCTGTCTCTGTGCCAGTGTATTTATCCCTGTGTCTCCTGTCTCTCTGGGCCAGTTCGTCTTGTATGTCCAAGCCTACCAGCAGTTTTTCCCGTTTTCCTGCTTTGTCTTTTCTCCTTTTTCTAGTCCTCCTGGTTTTGACCCTTGCCTGTTCTGGACTCTGTACCCACCTGCCTGACCATTGTGCATGCCCTGACCTCGAGCCTGTCTGGACTCTGTACCCACCTGCCTGACCATTGTGCCTGCCCTGACCTCGAGCCTGTCTGGACTCTGTACCCACCTGCCTGACCATTGTGCCTGCCCTGACCTCGAGCCTGTCTGGACTCTGTACCCACCTGCCTGACCATCGTGCCTGCACTGACCTCGAGCCTGTCTGGACTCTGTACCCACCTGCCTGACCATTGTGCCTGCCCTGACCTCGAGCCTGTCTGGACTCTGATCTGGCTATGACCTTTTGCCTGTCCTCGACCATTATCATGCCTACCCCTTTGGATTTATTAAACATCTTAAACTCCAACCATTCGTCTCCTGTGTCTGCATCTGGGTCTCGCCTGGTGTCATAATAGACTGTTTAATTTAATCCGTTTTGTGGAAGCTTTTAAAATGGTTAAGTGGATGTGAGATTTGGATTTTACCAGATGTTTTCTGATGACAAAACCAACAAAAAAGTTTGCTTCTTTATTGTCCAGACCTCCTGTTAAAAACGGGAGGAGAGAAGTGGTTGGAAACTCAAAACTTCCATGCTTAGTAACACTTAGCCTTCCAATGACTTTTGTTTGTGCCTTCACCTCAGATTTTAATTGGATGGTTTTCATGCACAGCCCAGGCGGGACCAGTAAAACACTTTCATTCATTTACAGCTGCGAAAGTCAACATTATAATGTAAATCTGGCGCCCCCCTCAGAGTTCAGGATCAATTAACTGGCAGAGATATGTGTCTGGAAATCATTGTGAAAATCCACACAGCTTAATAAAAGTGTACCAACAGAAGGTATAATATCAATACTGTACCATTCTACCATTCTGCTGTACTCTGGGGGGGACTCTACCATTCTACTGTACTCTGGGAGGGGACACTACCATTCTGCTGTACTCTGAGAGGGACACTACCATTCTGCTGTACTCTGGAGGGGACACTACCATTCTGCTGTACTCTGGGAGGGACACTACCATTCTGCTGTACTCTGGAGGGGACACTACCATTCTGCTGTACTCTGGGAGGGGACACTACCATTCTGCTGTACTCTGGGGGGGACTCTACCATTCTACTGTACTCTGGGAGGGGACACTACCATTCTGCTGTACTCTGAGAGGGACACTACCATTCTGCTGTACTCTGAGAGGGACACTACCATTCTGCTGTACTCTGGGGGACTCTACCATTCTGCTGTACTCTGGAGGGGACACTACCATTCTGCTGTACTCTGAGAGGGACACTACCATTCTGCTGTACTCTGAGAGGGACACTACCATTCTGCTGTACTCTGGAGGGGACTCTACCATTCTGCTGTACTCTGGGGGGGACTCTACCATTTTGCTGTACTCTGGGGGACTCTACCATTCTGCTGTACTCTGGAGGGGACTCTACCATTCTGCTGTACTCTGGGGGGGACTCTACCATTCTGCTGTACTCTGGGGGGGACACTACCATTCTGCTGTACTCTGGAGGGGACACTACCATTCTGCTGTACTCTGAGAGGGACACTACCATTCTGCTGTACTCTGAGAGGGACACTACCATTCTGCTGTACTCTGGGAGGGACACTACCATTCTGCTGTACTCTGAGAGGGACACTACCATTCTGCTGTACTCTGGAGGGGACTCTACCATTCTGCTGTACTCTGGGGGGGACTCTACCATTTTGCTGTACTCTGGGGGGGACTCTACCATTCTGCTGTACTCTGGAGGGGACTCTACCATTCTGCTGTACTCTGGGGGGGACTCTACCATTCTGCTGTACTCTGGGGGACACTACCATTCTGCTGTACTCTGGGAGGGACTCTACCATTCTGCTGTACTCTGGAGGGGACACTACCATTCTGCTGTACTCTGAGAGGGACACTACCATTCTGCTGTACTCTGGAGGGGACTCTACCATTCTGCTGTACTATGAGAGGGACACTACCATTCTGCTGTACTCTGGGGGGGACACTACCATTCTGCTGTACTCTGGGGGGACACTACCATTCTGCTGTACTCTGAGAGGGACACTACCATTCTGCTGTACTCTGGGAGGGACACTACCATTCTTCTGTACTCTGGGAGGGACACTACCATTCTGCTGTACTCTGAGAGGGACACTACCATTCTGCTGTACTCTGAGAGGGGACACTACCATTCTGCTGTACTCTGGGGGGGGACACTACCATTCTGCTGTACTCTGAGAGGGACACTACCATTCTACTGTACTCTGGGGGGACACTAACATTCTGCTGTACTCTGGGGGGGACACTACCATTCTGCTGTACTCTGAGAGGGACACTACCATTCTGCTGTACTCTGGGGGGGACACTACCATTCTGCTGTACTCTGGGGGGGACACTACCATTCTGCTGTACTCTGGGGGGGGACACTACCATTCTGCTTCACTCTGAGAGGGACACTACCATTCTGCTGTACTCTGGAGGGGACACTACCATTCTGCTGTACTCTGGAGGGGACACTACCATTCTGCTGTACTCTGGGGGGGACTCTACCATTCTGCTGTACTCTGGAGGGGACACTACCATTCTGCTGTACTCTGAGAGGGACACTACCATTCTGCTGTACTCTGGGGGGGACTCTACCATTCTGCTGTACTCTGGAGGGACACTACCATTCTGCTGTACTCTGAGAGGGACACTACCATTCTGCTGTACTCTGGGGGACTCTACCATTTTGCTGTACTCTGGGGGGACTCTACCATTCTGCTGTACTCTGGAGGGGACTCTACCATTCTGCTGTACTCTGGGGGGGACTCTACCATTCTGCTGTACTCTGGGGGGGACACTACCATTCTGCTGTACTCTGGGAGGGACTCTACCATTCTGCTGTACTCTGGAGGGGACACTACCATTCTGCTGTACTCTGAGAGGGACACTACCATTCTGCTGTACTCTGGAGGGGACTCTACCATTCTGCTGTACTCTGGGGGGGACTCTACCATTTTGCTGTACTCTGGGGGGACTCTACCATTCTGCTGTACTCTGGAGGGACTCTACCATTCTGCTGTACTCTGGGGGACTCTACCATTCTGCTGTACTCTGGGGGGACACTACCATTCTGCTGTACTCTGGAGGGGACACTACCATTCTGCTGTACTCTGAGAGGGACACTACCATTCTGCTGTACTCTGAGAGGACACTACCATTCTGCTGTACTCTGGGAGGGACACTACCATTCTGCTGTACTCTGAGAGGGACACTACCATTCTGCTGTACTCTGGAGGGGACTCTACCATTCTGCTGTACTCTGGGGGGACTCTACCATTTTGCTGTACTCTGGGGGGGGACTCTACCATTCTGCTGTACTCTGGAGGACTCTACCATTCTGCTGTACTCTGGGGGGACTCTACCATTCTGCTGTACTCTGGGGGGGACACTACCATTCTGCTGTACTCTGGGAGGGACTCTACCATTCTGCTGTACTCTGGAGGGACACTACCATTCTGCTGTACTCTGAGAGGACACTACCATTCTGCTGTACTCTGGAGGGGACTCTACCATTCTGCTGTACTATGAGAGGGACACTACCATTCTGCTGTACTCTGGGGGGGACACTACCATTCTGCTGTACTCTGGGGGGACACTACCATTCTGCTGTACTCTGAGAGGGACACTACCATTCTGCTGTACTCTGGGAGGGACACTACCATTCTTCTGTACTCTGGGAGGGACACTACCATTCTGCTGTACTCTGAGAGGGACACTACCATTCTGCTGTACTCTGGAGAGGGGACACTACCATTCTGCTGTACTCTGGGGGGACACTACCATTCTGCTGTACTCTGAGAGGGACACTACCATTCTGCTGTACTCTGGGGGACACTAACATTCTGCTGTACTCTGGGGGGACACTACCATTCTGCTGTACTCTGAGAGGGACACTACCATTCTGCTGTACTCTGGGGGGGGACACTACCATTCTGCTGTACTCTGGGGGGACACTACCATTCTGCTGTACTCTGGGGGGGACACTACCATTCTGCTTTACTCTGAGAGGGACACTACCATTCTGCTGTACTCTGGAGGGACACTACCATTCTGCTGTACTCTGGAGGGGACACTACCATTCTGCTGTACTCTGGGGGGGACTCTACCATTCTGCTGTACTCTGGAGGGGACACTACCATTCTGCTGTACTCTGAGAGGGACACTACCATTCTGCTGTACTCTGGGGGGGACTCTACCATTCTGCTGTACTCTGGAGGGGACACTACCATTCTGCTGTACTCTGAGAGGGACACTACCATTCTGCTGTACTCTGGGGGGACTCTACCATTTTGCTGTACTCTGGGGGGACTCTACCATTCTGCTGTACTCTGGAGGGGACTCTACCATTCTGCTGTACTCTGGGGGGGACTCTACCATTCTGCTGTACTCTGGGGGGGACACTACCATTCTGCTGTACTCTGGGAGGGACTCTACCATTCTGCTGTACTCTGGAGGGGACACTACCATTCTGCTGTACTCTGGGGGGGACACTACCATTCTGCTGTACTCTGGGGGGGACACTACCATTCTGCTGTACTCTGAGAGGGACACTACCATTCTGCTGTACTCTGGGAGGGACACTACCATTCTTCTGTACTCTGGGTGGGACACTACCATTCTGCTGTACTCTGAGAGGGACACTACCATTCTGCTGTACTCTGAGAGGGGACACTACCATTCTGCTGTACTCTGGGGGGGACACTACCATTCTGCTGTACTCTGAGAGGGACACTACCATTCTGCTGTACTCTGGGGGGACACTAACATTCTGCTGTACTCTGGGGGGACACTACCATTCTGCTGTACTCTGAGAGGGACACTACCATTCTGCTGTACTCTGGGGGGGACACTACCATTCTGCTGTACTCTGGGGGGACACTACCATTCTGCTGTACTCTGGGGGGGACACTACCATTCTGCTTTACTCTGAGAGGGACACTACCATTCTGCTGTACTCTGGAGGGACACTACCATTCTGCTGTACTCTGGTGGGGACACTACCATTCTGCTGTACTCTGGGGGGGACTCTACCATTCTGCTGTACTCTGGAGGGGACACTACCATTCTGCTGTACTCTGAGAGGACACTACCATTCTGCTGTACTCTGGAGGGACTCTCCCATTCTGCTGTACTCTGAGAGGGACACTACCATTCTGCTGTACTCTGGGGGGGACACTACCATTCTGCTGTACTCTGGGGAGGACACTACCATTCTGCTGTACTCTGAGAGGGACACTACCATTCTGCTGTACTCTGGGAGGGACACTACCATTCTTCTGTACTCTGGGAGGGACACTACCATTCTGCTGTACTCTGAGAGGGACACTACCATTCTGCTGTACTCTGAGAGGGGACACTACCATTCTGCTGTACTCTGGGGGGGACACTACCATTCTGCTGTACTCTGAGAGGGACACTACCATTCTGCTGTACTCTGGGGGGACACTAACATTCTGCTGTACTCTGAGAGGGGACACTACCATTCTGCTGTACTCTGGGAGGGACACTACCATTCTGCTGTACTCTGGAGGGACACTACCATTCTGCTGTACTCTGGGAGGGGACACTACCATTCTGCTGTACTCTGGGGGGGACTCTACCATTCTACTGTACTCTGGGAGGGGACACTACCATTCTGCTGTACTCTGAGAGGGACACTACCATTCTGCTGTACTCTGAGAGGGGACACTACCATTCTGCTGTACTCTGGGGGGGACACTACCATTCTGCTGTACTCTGAGAGGGACACTACCATTCTGCTGTACTCTGGGGGGACACTAACATTCTGCTGTACTCTGGAGGGACACTACCATTCTGCTGTACTCTGAGAGGGACACTACCATTCTGCTGTACTCTGGGGGGGACACTACCATTCTGCTGTACTCTGGGGGGGACACTACCATTCTGCTGTACTCTGGGGGGACACTACCATTCTGCTTTACTCTGAGAGGGACACTACCATTCTGCTGTACTCTGGAGGGGACACTACCATTCTGCTGTACTCTGGAGGGGACACTACCATTCTGCTGTACTCTGGGGGGGACTCTACCATTCTGCTGTACTCTGGAGGGGACACTACCATTCTGCTGTACTCTGAGAGGGACACTACCATTCTGCTGTACTCTGGAGGGGACTCTCCCATTCTGCTGTACTCTGAGAGGGACACTACCATTCTGCTGTACTCTGGGGGGGACACAACCATTCTGCTGTACTCTGGGGAGGACACTACCATTCTGCTGTACTCTGAGAGGGACACTACCATTCTGCTGTACTCTGGGAGGGACACTACCATTCTTCTGTACTCTGGGAGGGACACTACCATTCTGCTGTACTCTGAGAGGGACACTACCATTCTGCTGTACTCTGAGAGGGGACACAACCATTCTGCTGTACTCTGGGGGGGACACTACCATTCTGCTGTACTCTGAGAGGGACACTACCATTCTGCTGTACTCTGGGGGGACACTAACATTCTGCTGTACTCTGAGAGGGGACACTACCATTCTGCTGTACTCTGGGAGGGACACTACCATTCTGCTGTACTCTGGAGGGGACACTACCATTCTGCTGTACTCTGGGAGGGGACACTACCATTCTGCTGTACTCTGGGGGGGACTCTACCATTCTACTGTACTCTGGGAGGGACACTACCATTCTGCTGTACTCTGAGAGGGACACTACCATTCTGCTGTACTCTGAGAGGGACACTACCATTCTGCTGTACTCTGGGGGGGACTCTACCATTCTGCTGTACTCTGGAGGGGACACTACCATTCTGCTGTACTCTGAGAGGGACACTACCATTCTGCTGTACTCTGAGAGGGACACTACCATTCTGCTGTACTCTGGAGGGGACTCTACCATTCTGCTGTACTCTGGGGGGACTCTACCATTTTGCTGTACTCTGGGGGACTCTACCATTCTGCTGTACTCTGGAGGGGACTCTACCATTCTGCTGTACTCTGGGGGACTCTACCATTCTGCTGTACTCTGGGGGGACACTACCATTCTGCTGTACTCTGGAGGGACACTACCATTCTGCTGTACTCTGAGAGGGACACTACCATTCTGCTGTACTCTGAGAGGGACACTACCATTCTGCTGTACTCTGGGGGGGACACTACCATTCTGCTGTACTCTGGAGGGGACTCTACCATTCTGCTGTACTCTGGGGGACTCTACCATTCTGCTGTACTCTGGGAGGATACTACCATTCTGCTGTACTCTGGGAGGGACACTACCATTCTGCTGTACTCTGGAGAGGGACACTACCATTCTGCTGTACTCTGGGGGGACACTACCTCTGCTGTACTCTGGAGGGGACACTACCATTCTGCTGTACTCTGGGAGGGACTCTACCATTCTGCTGTACTCTGGAGGGGACACTACCATTCTGCTGTACTCTGAGAGGGACACTACCATTCTGCTGTACTCTGGAGGGGACTCTACCATTCTGCTGTACTCTGAGCGGGACACTACCATTCTGCTGTACTCTGGAGGGGACACTACCATTCTGCTGTACTCTGGGGGGGACTCTACCATTCTACTGTACTCTGGGAGGGGACACTACCATTCTGCTGTACTCTGAGAGGGACACTACCATTCTGCTGTACTCTGGAGGGGACACTACCATTCTGCTGTACTCTGGGAGGGACACTACCATTCTGCTGTACTCTGGAGGGGACACTACCATTCTGCTGTACTCTGGGAGGGGACACTACCATTCTGCTGTACTCTGGGGGGGACTCTACCATTCTACTGTACTCTGGGAGGGGACACTACCATTCTGCTGTACTCTGAGAGGGACACTACCATTCTGCTGTACTCTGAGAGGGACACTACCATTCTGCTGTACTCTGGGGGGGACTCTACCATTCTGCTGTACTCTGGAGGGGACACTACCATTCTGCTGTACTCTGAGAGGGACACTACCATTCTGCTGTACTCTGAGAGGGACACTACCATTCTGCTGTACTCTGGAGGGGACTCTACCATTCTGCTGTACTCTGGGGGGGACTCTACCATTTTGCTGTACTCTGGGGGGGACTCTACCATTCTGCTGTACTCTGGAGGGGACTCTACCATTCTGCTGTACTCTGGGGGGGACTCTACCATTCTGCTGTACTCTGGGGGGACACTACCATTCTGCTGTACTCTGGAGGGGACACTACCATTCTGCTGTACTCTGAGAGGGACACTACCATTCTGCTGTACTCTGAGAGGGACACTACCATTCTGCTGTACTCTGGGAGGGACACTACCATTCTGCTGTACTCTGAGAGGGACACTACCATTCTGCTGTACTCTGGAGGGGACTCTACCATTCTGCTGTACTCTGGGGGGGACTCTACCATTTTGCTGTACTCTGGGGGGGACTCTACCATTCTGCTGTACTCTGGAGGGGACTCTACCATTCTGCTGTACTCTGAGAGGGACACTACCATTCTGCTGTACTCTGGGGGGGACACTACCATTCTGCTGTACTCTGGGGGACACTACCATTCTGCTGTACTCTGAGGAGGACACTACCATTCTGCTGTACTCTGAGAGGGACACTACCATTCTGCTGTACTCTGAGAGGGGACACTACCATTCTGCTGTACTCTGGGGGGGACACTACCATTCTGCTGTACTCTGAGAGGGACACTACCATTCTGCTGTACTCTGGGGGACACTAACATTCTGCTGTACTCTGGGGGGACACTACCATTCTGCTGTACTCTGAGAGGGACACTACCATTCTGCTGTACTCTGGGGGACACTACCATTCTGCTGTAGGGACACTACCATTCTGCTGTACTCTGGGGGGGGACACTACCATTCTGCTTTACTCTGAGAGGGACACTACCATTCTGCTGTACTCTGGAGGGGACACTACCATTCTGCTGTACTCTGGAGGGGACACTACCATTCTGCTGTACTCTGGGGGACTCTACCATTCTGCTGTACTCTGGAGGGACACTACCATTCTGCTGTACTCTGAGAGGGACACTACCATTCTGCTGTACTCTGGGGGGGACTCTACCATTCTGCTGTACTCTGGAGGGGACACTACCATTCTGCTGTACTCTGAGAGGGACACTACCATTCTGCTGTACTCTGGGGGGGACTCTACCATTTTGCTGTACTCTGGGGGGGACTCTACCATTCTGCTGTATTCTGGAGGGGACTCTACCATTCTGCTGTACTCTGGGGGGGACTCTACCATTCTGCTGTACTCTGGGGGGGACACTACCATTCTGCTGTACTCTGGGAGGGACTCTACCATTCTGCTGTACTCTGGAGGGGACACTACCATTCTGCTGTACTCTGAGAGGGACACTACCATTCTGCTGTACTCTGGAGGGGACTCTACCATTCTGCTGTACTCTGAGAGGGACACTACCATTCTGCTGTACTCTGGGGGACACTACCATTCTGCTGTACTCTGGGGGACACTACCATTCTGCTGTACTCTGAGAGGGACACTACCATTCTGCTGTACTCTGGGAGGGACACTACCATTCTTCTGTACTCTGGGAGGGACACTACCATTCTGCTGTACTCTGAGAGGGACACTACCATTCTGCTGTACTCTGAGGGGACACTACCATTCTGCTGTACTCTGGGGGGACACTACCATTCTGCTGTACTCTGAGAGGGACACTACCATTCTGCTGTACTCTGAGAGGGACACTACCATTCTGCTGTACTCTGAGAGGGGACACTACCATTCTGCTGTACTCTGGGGGGGACACTACCATTCTGCTGTACTCTGAGAGGGACACTACCATTCTGCTGTACTCTGGGGGGACACTAACATTCTGCTGTACTCTGGGGGACACTACCATTCTGCTGTACTCTGAGAGGACACTACCATTCTGCTGTACTCTGGGGGGACACTACCATTCTGCTGTACTCTGGGGGGACACTACCATTCTGCTGTACTCTGGGGGACACTACCATTCTGCTTTACTCTGAGAGGGACACTACCATTCTGCTGTACTCTGGAGGGACACTACCATTCTGCTGTACTCTGGAGGGGACACTACCATTCTGCTGTACTCTGGGGGGGACTCTACCATTCTGCTGTACTCTGGAGGGGACACTACCATTCTGCTGTACTCTGAGAGGGACACTACCATTCTCTGTACTCTGGAGGGGACTCTACCATTCTGCTGTACTCTGAGAGGGACACTACCATTCTGCTGTACTCTGGGGGGGACACTACCATTCTGCTGTACTCTGGGGAGGACACTACCATTCTGCTGTACTCTGAGAGGGACACTACCATTCTGCTGTACTCTGGGAGGGACACTACCATTCTTCTGTACTCTGGGAGGGACACTACCATTCTGCTGTACTCTGAGAGGGACACTACCATTCTGCTGTACTCTGGGGGGGACACTACCATTCTGCTGTACTCTGGGGGGGACACTACCATTCTGCTGTACTCTGGGGAGGACACTACCATTCTGCTGTACTCTGAGAGGGACACTACCATTCTGCTGTACTCTGAGAGGGGACACTACCATTCTGCTGTACTCTGGGGGGGACACTACCATTCTGCTGTACTCTGAGAGGGACACTACCATTCTGCTGTACTCTGGGGGGACACTAACATTCTGCTGTACTCTGAGAGGGGACACTACCATTCTGCTGTACTCTGGGAGGGACACTACCATTCTGCTGTACTCTGGAGGGGACACTACCATTCTGCTGTACTCTGGGAGGGGACACTACCATTCTGCTGTACTCTGGGGGGGACTCTACCATTCTACTGTACTCTGGGAGGGGACACTACCATTCTGCTGTACTCTGAGAGGGACACTACCATTCTGCTGTACTCTGAGAGGGACACTACCATTCTGCTGTACTCTGGGGGGGACTCTACCATTCTGCTGTACTCTGGAGGGGACACTACCATTCTGCTGTACTCTGAGAGGGACACTACCATTCTGCTGTACTCTGGGGGGGACACTACCATTCTGCTGTACTCTGGAGGGACTCTACCATTCTGCTGTACTCTGGGGGGACTCTACCATTTTGCTGTACTCTGGGGGGGACTCTACCATTCTGCTGTACTCTGGAGGGGACTCTACCATTCTGCTGTACTCTGGGGGGGACTCTACCATTCTGCTGTACTCTGGGGGGGACACTACCATTCTGCTGTACTCTGGAGGGGACACTACCATTCTGCTGTACTCTGAGAGGGACACTACCATTCTGCTGTACTCTGAGAGGGACACTACCATTCTGCTGTACTCTGGAGGGGACACTACCATTCTGCTGTACTCTGGAGGGGACACTACCATTCTGCTGTACTCTGGGAGGGACTCTACCATTCTGCTGTACTCTGGAGGGGACACTACCATTCTGCTGTACTCTGAGAGGGACACTACCATTCTGCTGTACTCTGGAGGGGACTCTACCATTCTGCTGTACTCTGAGAGGGACACTACCATTCTGCTGTACTCTGGGGGACACTACCATTCTGCTGTACTCTGGGGGGGACACTACCATTCTGCTGTACTCTGAGAGGGACACTACCATTCTGCTGTACTCTGGGAGGGACACTACCATTCTGCTGTACTCTGGGGGACACTACCATTCTGCTGTACTCTGAGAGGGACACTACCATTCTGCTGTACTCTGGGAGGGACACTACCATTCTTCTGTACTCTGGGAGGGACACTACCATTCTGCTGTACTCTGAGATGGACACTACCATTCTGCTGTACTCTGAGAGGGGACACTACCATTCTGCTGTACTCTGGGGGGGACACTACCATTCTGCTGTACTCTGAGAGGGACACTACCATTCTGCTGTACTCTGGGGGGGACACTACCATTCTGCTGTACTCTGGGAGGGACACTACCATTCTGCTGTACTCTGAGGGGGACACTACCATTCTGCTGTACTCTGGGAGGGGACACTACCATTCTGCTGTACTCTGAGAGGGACACTACCATTCTGCTGTACTCTGGGAGGGACACTACCATTCTGCTGTACTCTGAGGGGGACACTACCATTCTGCTGTACTCTGGGAGGGACACTACCATTCTGCTGTACTCTGGGAGGGACACTACCATTCTGCTGTACTCTGGGGGGGACACTACCATTCTGCTGTACTCTGGGAGGGACACTACCATTCTGCTGTACTCTGAGGGGGACACTACCATTCTACCATTCTGCTGTACTCTGAGGGGGACACTACCATTCTGCTGTACTCTGAGGGGGACACTACCATTCTACCATTCTGCTGTACTCTGAGAGGGACACTACCATTCTGCTGTACTCTGAGGGGGACACTACCATTCTGCTGTACTCTGAGGGGGACACTACCATTCTGCTGTACTCTGAGGGGGACACTACCATTCTGCTGTACTCTGAGGGGGCACTACCATTCTGCTGTACTCTGAGAGGGACACTACCATTCTACCATTCTGCTGTACTCTGAGGGGGACACTACCATTCTGCTGTACTCTGAGAGGGACACTACCATTCTGCTGTACTCTGAGAGGGACACTACCATTCTGCTGTACTCTGAGAGGGACACTACCATTCGGCTGTACTCTGAGAGGGACACTACCATTCTGCTGTACTCTGAGGGGGACACTACCATTCTGCTGTACTCTGAGAGGGGACACTACCATTCTGCTGTACTCTGAGAGGGACACTACCATTCTGCTGTACTCTGAGAGGGACACTACCATTCTGCTGTACTCTGAGAGGGACACTACCATTCTGCTGTACTCTGAGAGGGACACTACCATTCTGCTGTACTCTGAGAGGGACACTACCATTCTGCTGTACTCTGAGAGGGACACTACCATTCTGCTGTACTCTGAGAGGGACACTACCATTCTGCTGTACTCTGAGAGGGACACTACCATTCTGCTGTACTCTGAGGGGGACACTACCATTCTGCTGTACTCTGAGAGGGACACTACCATTCTGCTGTACTCTGAG
>NW_027008693.1:0-37500 GCF_036934945.1 Oncorhynchus masou masou
AAGTGATGGAGTAGGAGAGAGAGATAAGTGATGGAGTAGGAGAGAGAGAAGTGATGGAGTAGCAGAGATAAGTGATGGAGTAGGCAGAGAGATAAGTGATGGAGTAGGAGAGAGAGAAGTGATGGAGTAGGAGAGAGACGTGATGGAGTAGCAGAGAGAGATAAGTGATGAGCAGGGAGAGAGAGATAAGTATGGAGTAGGGAGAGAGAGATAAGTGATGGGTAGGAGAGAGATAAGTGATGGAGTAGGAGAGAGAGATAAGTGATGGAGTAGGAGAGAGAGAGATAAGTGATGGAGTAGAGAGAGAAGTGATGGAGTAGGAGAGAGAGATAAGTGATGGAGTAGGAGAGAGAGAAGTGATGGAGTAGGAGAGAGAGAAGTGATGGAGTAAGGAGAGAGAGAAGTGATGGAGGGGAGAGAGCTAAGTGATGGAGTAGGAGAGAGATAAGTGATGGAGTAGGAGAGGAAGAAGTGGAGTAGGAGAGAGATAAGTGATGGAGTAGGAGAGAGGGAAAGAAGTGATGGAGTAGGAGAGAGGGAGATAAGTGATGAAGGAGAGAGATAAGTGATGGAGTAGGAGAGAGGGAAAGAAGTGATGGAGTAGGAGAGGGAGAGAAGTGATGGAGTAGGAGATAAGGGATGGAGGGAGAAGTGATGGAGTAGGAGAGGGAGAGAAGTGATGGAGTAGAAGGGAGAGAAGTGATGGAGTAGGAGAGAGGAGAGAAGTGATGGAGTAGGAGAGAGGAGAGAAGTGATGGAGTAGGAGGAGAGGGAGAGAAGTGATGGAGTAGAAGAGAGGGAGAGAAGTGATGGCAGTAGGAGAGGGAGAGAAGTGATGGAGGGATGAGGGAGAGAAGTGATTAGCAGGTCTGTGTTCCCCATCGTAAGCATTGTCCTCGCAGGGTTCCAGAAAGCAGAGGGGGTGGGGGGGGCAGTGACTGTTCTGCTGTGCCAGGGGCAACATAATCCCTCCTTCCCCCTCTCTTGTTTCTCCCTCCTCTATCCCAGTCTCATCTCCTCCATCCCTGATGAGCACGGCTGAACGCTCTGATTCGTGTGTGTGTGTGTGTGTGTGTGTGTGTGTGTGTGTGTGTGTGTGTGTGTGTGTGTGTGTGTGTGTTTGTGTGTCGTCCACCCTGTTACAACAGCATGGAGCTTGTTACTGGTAGCAGAGATCCGTTGATGTCAAAGAGGCAGAGCATCAGTCTGTGTGTTTGATTGGCTGGTTGGATGGATGGAGTTGCTAGCGGATGACGAGGTCCTTGTCCTGCCTTTTGATTGGTTGATTGTGTAAGAGTCCAGGCATCTGATGGGTTGACTGGTTGTTTCAGTAACGTCCTCCAGGTGTTGGTGTGTGTGTTGGTGTGTGTGTTGTATGGTTAGGGCCGTGCATGGTTAAACCCTCCAGGGTGATGGTGGTGGTGGTGATGGGGACAGAGGGACTCATCGAGGGGCTGCTGACTGGAGGCCACTGGGGGTGACACGAGAGAGAGCCTGGAGACGACAGAGAGGGCAGAGAGACAGAGAAGTTAGTACAGTAGCCATAGATCGTGACATTACACATTAGAAAAAGGGGACTTGGTTGATTTCTTGATTTAAGAGGTTGAACACAACACAATGAGGGAGGGAGGGACAGCCCTCAGATATTACAGTCTATAGTCTACAAACATCCAGGTTATAGAGCGAGCGAGCGAGCCAGCCAGCCAGCCAGCCAGCCAGCCAGCCAGCCAGCCAGCCAGCCAGCCAGCCAGCCAGCCAGCCAGCCAGCCAGCCAGCCAGCCAGCCAGCCAGCCAGCCAGCCAGCCAGCCAGCCAGCCAGCCAGCCAGCCAGCCAGCCAGCCAGCCAGCCAGCCAGCCAGCCAGCCAGCCAGCCAGCCAGCCAGCCAGCCAGCCAGCCAGCCAGCCAGCCAGCCAGCCAGCCAGCCAGCCAGCCAGCCAGCCAGCCAGCCAGCCAGCCAGCCAGCCAGCCAGCCAGCCAGCCAGCCAGCCAGCCAGCCAGCCAGCCAGCCAGCCAGCCAGCCAGCCAGCCAGCCAGCCAGCCAGCCAGCCAGCCAGCCAGCCAGCCAGCCAGCCAGCCAGCCAGCCAGCCAGCCAGCCAGCCAGCCAGCCAGCCAGCCAGCCAGCCAGCACCAACAGTGATCAATAACATCCACATTCCCAGACAGCACCACTCAGTGTCTCACCACTGTGCTGGTTAAGTACATTCATATTCTATAGACTGGAATATTAATGAGATGGAGCTCATTATTTGGCAAGGTGTAACATTCCAGAATGTTCAGAGAGAATTCTCTGGAGTCTGATATGAGCGCCAGCCTGTTTGTCCTAATAAGGGCAACTCCTTGGCACACCTTGTAATGGAGCACAAACTGACCTGGGACCAGGCTATAGAAGGAGACGACAGACCTGGGACCAGGCTATAGGAGGAGACGACAGACCTGGGACCAGGCTATAGGAGACGACAGACCTGGGACCAGGCTATAGAAGGAGACGACAGAGCTGGGACCAGGCTATAGGAGACAGACGACAGACCCGGGACCAGGCTATAGGAGGAGACGACAGACCTGGGACCAGGCTATAGGAGGAGACGACAGAGCTGGGACCAGGCTATAGGAGGAGACGACAGACCTGGGACCAGGCTATAGAAGGAGACGACAGACCCGGGACCAGGCTATAGGAGGAGACGACAGACCTGGGACCAGGCTATAGAAGGAGACGACAGAGCTGGGACCAGGCTATAGGAGACAGACGACAGACCTGGGACCAGGCTATAGGAGGAGATGACAGACCTGGGACCAGGCTATAGAAGGAGAGCGACAGAGCTGGGACCAGGCTATAGGAGACAGACGACAGAGCTGGGACCAGGCTATAGGAGGAGACGACAGACCTGGGACCAGGCTATAGAAGGAGACGACAGAGCTGGGACCAGGCTATAGGAGGAGACGACAGACCCGGGACCAGGCTATAGAAGGAGACGACAGACCTGGGACCAGGCTATAGAAGGAGCGACAGACCTGGGACCAGGCTATAGGAGACAGACGACAGACCCGGGACCAGGCTATAGAAGGAGACGACAGACCCGGGACCAGGCTATAGGAGGAGACGACAGACCCGGGACCAGGCTATAGAAGGAGACGACAGACCTGGGACCAGGCTATGAAGGAGACGACAGACCTGGGACCAGGCTATAGAAGGAGACGACAGAGCTGGGACCAGGCTATAGAAGGAGACGACAGAGCTGGGACCAGGCTATAGGAGGAGACGACAGAGCTGGGACCAGGCTATAGGAGACAGACGACAGACCTGGGACCAGGCTATAGGAGGAGACGACAGACCCGGGACCAGGCTATAGAAGGAGACGACAGAGCTGGGACCAGGCTATAGGAGACAGACGACAGACCTGGGACCAGGCTATAGGAGGAGACGACAGAGCTGGGACCAGGCTATAGGAGGAGACGACAGACCTGGGACCAGGCTATAGAAGGAGACGACAGAGCTGGGACCAGGCTATAGGAGGAGACGACAGAGCTGGGACCAGGCTATAGAAGGAGACGACAGACCCGGGACCAGGCTATAGGAGGAGACGACAGAGCTGGGACCAGGCTATAGAAGGAGACGACAGATCTGGGACCAGGCTATAGAAGGAGACGACAGAGCTGGGAGGAGGCGACAGAGCTGGGACCAGGCTATAGAAGGAGACGACAGACCTGGGACCAGGCTATAGGAGACAGACGACAGACCTGGGACCAGGCTATATTATTAAAGTGACCAGTGTTCCATTATTAAAGTGACCAGTGTTCCATTATTAAAGTGACCAGTGTTCCATTATTAAAGTGACCAGTGTTCCATTATTAAAGTGACCAGTGTTCCATTATTAAAGTGACCAGTGTTCCATTATTAAAGTGACCAGTGTTCCATTATTAAAGTGACCAGTGTTCCATTATTAAAGTGACCAGTGTTCCATTATTAAAGTGACCAGTGTTCCATTATTAAGGTGACCAGTGTTCCATTATTAAAGTGACCAGTGTTCCATTATTAAAGTGACCAGTGTTCCATTATTAAAGTGACCAGTGTTCCATTATTAAAGTGACCAGTGTTCCATTATTAAAGTGACCAGTGTTCCATTATTAAAGTGACCAGTGTTCCATTATTAAAGTGACCAGTGTTCCATTATTAAAGTGACCAGTGTTCCATTATTAGAGTGGCCACTGATTTCAAGTCTATATAAATGGGGCAGCAGCCTCTAATGTGCAGGGTTACATAACTGGGTGGAAACGGCCAGTGATGGCTATTTAACAGTCTGATGACCTTGAGATAGAAGCTGATGTGGGGCATTTTTACAAATATTCTAACCAAATTCGTATTTACAACGACGGCCTACACCGGCCAAACCCGGACGATGCTGGGACAATTGTGCGCCGCCCTATGGGACTCCCAATCACAACCGGTTACGATACAACCTGGAATCGAACCAGAGTGTCTGTAGTGAGGCCTCACTACAGACCGCTGCGACACTCGGGAGACCACTAGGGCAGATGTGCTTCTAGCTCCTAAGCAGCAATAACATCTACTAAATAGGTGTCTGTGACCAATAACATCTG
Organism: Oncorhynchus masou masou; assembly: GCF_036934945.1. NCBI lineage: Eukaryota > Metazoa > Chordata > Actinopteri > Salmoniformes > Salmonidae > Oncorhynchus > Oncorhynchus masou. The sequence continues at coordinate 4,599 of NW_027008693.1, forward strand.
TTAAATATGTGACCAATAACATCTGTTAAATATGTGAACAACAACATCTGTTAAATATGTGACCAACAACATCTGTTAAATGTGTGTATGTGACCAATAACATCTGTTAAATATGTGACCAATAACATCTGTTAAATATGTGAACAACAACATCTGTTAAATATGTGAACAACAACATCTGTTAAATATGTGAACAACAACATCTGTTAAATATGTGACCAACAACATCTGTTAAATGTGTGTATGTGACCAATAACATCTGTTAAATATGTGAACAACAATATCTATTAAATATGTGTATGGGCCAATACCATCTGTTAAATATGTGACCAACAACATCTGTTAAATGTGTGTATGTGACCAATAACATCTGTTAAATATGTGAACAACAATATCTATTAAATATGTGTATGGGCCAATACCATCTGTTAAATATGTGACCAATAACATCTGTTAAATGTGTGTATGTGACCAATAACATCTGTTAAATATGTGAACAACAATATCTATTAAATATGTGTATGGGCCAATACCATCTGTTAAATATGTGACCAATAACATCTGTTAAATGTGTGTATGTGACCAATAACATCCGTTAAATATGTGAACAACAATATCTATTAAATATGTGTATGGGCCAATACCATCTGTTAAATATGTGACCAACAACATCTATTAAATATGTGTATGTGACCAATAACATCTATTAAATATGTGACCAACAACATCTATTAAATATGTGACCAACAACATCTATTAAATATGTGACCAATAACATCTATTAAATATGTGACCAATAACATCTATTAAATATGTGACCAATAACATCTATTAAATATGTGACAACAATATCTATTAAATATGTGACCAACAACATCTATTAAATATGTGACCAATAACATCTATTAAATATGTGTATGTGACCAATAACATCTATTAAATATGTGACCAATAACATCTATTAAATATGTGACCAATAACATCTATTAAATATGTGACCAATAACATCTATTAAATATGTGACCAATAACATCTATTAAATATGTGACCAACAACATCTATTAAATATGTGACCAATAACATCTGTTAAATATGTGACCAATAACATCTATTAAATATGTGACCAATAACATCTGTTAAATATGTGACCAACAACATCTATTAAATGTGACCAATAACATCTATTAAATATGTGACCAATAACATCTATTAAATATGTGACCAATAACATCTATTAAATATGTGACCAATAACATCTATTAAATATGTGAACAATAACATCTATTAAATATGTGACCAATAACATCTGTTAAATATGTGACCAACAACATCTGTTAAATATGTGACCAATAACATCTATTAAATATGTGACCAATAACAGCTATTAAATATGTGACCAATAACATCTATTAAATATGTGACCAACAACATCTATTAAATATGTGACCAACAACATCTATTAAATATGTGACCAATAACATCTATTAAATATGTGACCAATAACAGCTATTAAATATGTGACCAATAACATCTATTAAATATGTGACCAACAACATCTATTAAATATGTGACCAACAACATCTATTAAATATGTGTATGTGACCAATAACATCTATTAAATATGTGTATGTGACCAATATCTGTTAAATATGTGACCAATAACATCTATTAAATATGTGACCAATAACATCTATTAAATATGTGACCAATAACATCTATTAAATATGTGACCAATAACATGTGATTTGATAAGCAACAGGATTGTGGAGAGGACTGAGGCTGGGCTGTAATGTGGCCTCCCTCCACTAGAGGGCGAAAATGGGCCATGAGTGACAGAGAGAACAAAAGAACCAAAACAGACACTGTTGTCACAAACATCATGGTCTTTCTATAAGCTGATTGAAGGATGTATGAACTTGACTAGAGGAGAGTGATTATGACTCTAGACAGGAAGAGAGTCGAACTGAACATGCAGTGGTGCGGCAGGGGAGCCTAGTGGTCAGAGGCAGGGTAGCCTAGTGGTCAGAGGCAGGGTAGCCTAGTGGTCAGAGGCAGGGGAGCCTAGTGGTTAGAGGCAGGGGAGCCTAGTGGTTAGAGGCAGGGTAACCTAGTGGTTAGAGGCAGGGTAGCCTAGTGGTCAGAGGCAGGGTAGCCTAGTGGCAGTGGTTAGAGGCAGGGTAGCCTAGTGGTAGTGGTTAGAGGCAGGGTAGCCTAGTGGTAGTGGTTAGAGGCAGGGTAGCCTAGTGGTAGTGGTTAGAGGCAGGGTAGCCTAGTGGTTCGAGGCAGGGTAGCCTAGTGGTTAGAGGCAGGGTAGCCTAGTGGTTAGAGTCAGGGTAGCCTAGTGGTTAGAGGCAGGGTAGCCTAGTGGTCAGAGGCAGGGTAACCTAGTGGTAGTGGTTAGAGGCAGGGTAGCCTAGTGGTAGTGGTTAGAGGCAGGGTAGCCTAGTGGTCAGAGGCAGGGTAGCCTAGTGGTTAGAGGCAGGGTAGCCTAGTGGTTAGAGGCAGGGTAGCCTAGTGGTTAGAGGCAGGGTAGCCTAGTGGTTAGAGGCAGGGTAGCCTAGTGGTTAGGGCAGGGTAGCCTAGTGGTTAGGGTCAGGGTAGCCTAGTGGTCAGAGGCAGGGTAGCCTAGTGGTTAGAGGCAGGGTAGCCTAGTGGTTAGAGGCAGGGTAGCCTAGTGGTTAGAGGCAGGGTAGCCTAGTGGTTAGAGGCAGGGTAGCCTAGTGGTTAGAGGCAGGGTAGCCTAGTGGTTAGAGGCAGGGTAACCTAGTGGTTCGAGGCAGGGTCGCCTAGTGGTTCGAGGCAGGGTCGCCTAGTGGTTCGAGGCAGGGTAGCCTAGTGGTTCGAGGCAGGGTAACCTAGTGGTTCGAGGCAGGGTCGCCTAGTGGTTAGAGGCAGGGTAGCCTAGTGGTTAGAGGCAGGGTAGCCTAGTGGTTCGAGGCAGGGTCGCCTAGTGGTTAGAGGCAGGGTCGCCTAGTGGTTCGAGGCAGGGTAGCCTAGTGGTTAGAGCATTGGGCCAGAAACTGAAAGGTTGCTATATCGAATCCCGAGCTGACAAAGTAAATATCTGTCGTTCTGCCCCTGAACAGGGAGTCAACCTACTGTTCCTAGGCCGTCATTGTAAATAAGATTTTGTTCTTAACTGTTCTTAACTGGGGGTTAAATAGTCTTTAGACTATCAAGACGTAGCCTAAACCATAGATATTTATATAGGGGGGTGGGGGGGGTTAAATAGTCTTTAGACTATCAAGACGTAGTCTAACCCATTGATATTTATATGGGGGGGGGGGGGGGGGTGTTAAATAGTCTTTAGACGATCAAGACGTAGCCTAACCCATAGATATTTATATGGGGGGGTTAAATAGTCTATAGACTATCAAGACGTAGCCTAACCCATAGATATTTACATAAGGGGGGGTGGTGTTAGGGGGGTTAAATAATCTTTAGACTATCAAGAGGTAGCCTAACCCATAGATATTTATATGGGGGGGGGATTAAATAGTCTTTACACTATCAAGACGTAGCCTCACCCATAGATATTTATATGGGGGGGGGGGTTAAATGGTCTTCAGGCTATCAAGACGTAGCCTAACCCATAGATATTTATATGGGAGGGGGGGGTTAAATAGTCTTTAGACTATCAAGACGTAGCCTAACCCGTAGATATTTATATGGGAGGGGGGTTTAAATAGTCTTCAGGCTATCAAGACGTAGCCTAACCCATAGATATTTATATGGGAGGGGGGGGGGGTTAAATAGTCTTTAGACTATCAAGACGTAGCCTAACCCGTAGATATTTATATGGGAGGGGGGGGGGTTTAAATAGTCTTCAGGCTATCAAGACGTAGCCTAACCCGTAGATATTTATATGGGGGGGGGGGTTTAAATAGTCTTCAGGCTATCAAGACTCAGCCTAACCCGTAGATATTTATATGGGGGGGTTTAAATAGTCTTCAGGCTATCAAGACTCAGCCTAACCCGTAGATATTTATATGGGGGGGTTTAAATAGTCTTCAGGCTATCAAGACGCAGCCTAAAGGCATCAGCATGCTTCCGTTCATCTGGAGCCTCGCTGAACTCAGCTGAACCCAACGAGTGTGCTCACATAACTCCCTTAAAAAACCTTTGCTTGAATAACGAGAAAAAAAAGCGGCAACAGTACTGTTTGTCCAACTCGAGACGCCGTAGCCAGATTTAATTTGAGATGTCATAAATTGAAGTTTTTTTTGTGCCAAGTAGTTCTTAGTCGTGTAACTTCACATCTAAGATCGGTGGAGTATTGCTCAATGAAAGAAATGTGCATGAAAAGAACATGAGTCATCCTCTCTCTCTCTCTCTCTCTCTTTCTCGCTCATTGAATGACAACAAACACTTCATTGAAGAAACCCCAGTGTGGACCAGTAGCCCGCGGATGCCTTCAGCCTATAGACATCTCTCCAGGGAGGGGATTAGCGTTGAAGGGACACCTACACCCACACTCTTACCTAACATTACGGTGTCCAAAATGGCACCCTTTCCCCTATATTATAGTGCACTACTTCCCCGGACCACTACCTCTATAGGGCCTGGTCAAAAGTAGTGCACGACATAGTGAATAGGGGTGCCATTTGGGATGCCAGCCGTTCACACCAGGACGTGACGAGCTGCTACTTTCTCAGATGATGGTCGAAGGAAATGCTATTCTGAGTTGGTGAGAGGAGGAGGGGAGACAACCGAGTGTGAGGTAAAACAACACTACAACTGGCTAATAGAACATCACCTAGAGGCGTGTTCCAAATGGGATCCTATTCCACATACAGTACATTGAGGGGGCGGAGACAACCGAGTGTGAGGTAAAACAACACTACAACTGGCTAATAGAACATCACCTAGGCGTGTTCCAAATGGGATCCTATTCCACATACAGTACATTGAGGGGGCGGAGACAACCGAGTGTGAGGTAAAACAACACTACAACTGGCTAATAGAACATCACCTAGAGGTGTGTTCCAAATGGGATCCTATTCCACATACAGTACATTCAGAGGGGGGGGCGGTGGGGGGAGACAACCGAGTGTGAGGTAAAACAACACTACAACTGGCTAATAGCACATCACCTAGAGGCGTGTTCCAAATGGGATCCTATTCCACATACAGTACATTCAGAGGGGCGGTGGGGGGGAGACAACGAGTGTGAGGTAAAACAACACTACAACTGGCTAATAGCACATCACCTAGAGGCGTGTTCCAAATGGGATCCTATTCCACATACAGTACATTCAGAGGGGCGGTGGGGGAGACAACCGAGTGTGAGGTAAAACAACACTACAACTGGCTAATAGCACATCACCTAGAGGCGTGTTCCAAATGGGATCCTATTCCACATACAGTACATTCAGAGGGGGCGGTGGGCGGTGGGGGAGACAACCGAGTGTGAGGTAAAACAACACTACAACTGGCTAATAGCACATCACCTAGAGGCGTGTTCCAAATGGGATCCTATTCCACATACAGTACATTCAGGGAGTATTCAGACACCTTCCCCTTTATACACATTTTGTTACGTTACTCTTATTCTAAAACGGATTAAATTGTGTTCCTCATCAATCTACCCATTAATGACGAAGACACAAAAACAAAAAATACCTTATTTACATAAGTATTCAGATTCGAAATTGAGCTCAGGTGCATCCTGTTTCCATTGATCATCCTTGAGATGTTTCTACAACTTCTATTGATTGGACATGATTTGGAAAAGGCACACACCTGTCTATATAAAGGTCCTACAGTTGACAGTGCATGTCAGAGCAAAAACCAAGCCATGAGGTGGAAGGGTGTCCTTAGCGCTCAGAGACAGGATTGTGTCGAGGCACGGTTCTGGGGAAGGGTACCAAAATATTTCTGCAGCATTGAAGGTGCCCAAGAACACAGTGGCCTCCATTATTCTTAAATGGAAGAAGTTTGGAACCACCAAGACTCTTCCGAGAGCTGGCTGCCCGGCCAAACTGAAGAGTCTGGGAAGAAGGGCCTTGGTCAGGGAGGTGACCAAGACCCCGATAGTCACTCTGACAGAGCTCCAAAGTTCCTCTGTGGAGATGGGAGAAAACCTTCTAGAAGGACAACCATCTCTGCAGCACTCCACCAATCAGGCCTTTATGGTGGTGGCCAGATGGAAGCCACTCCTCAGTGAAAGGCACATGACAGCCCGTTTAGAGTTTGCCAAAAGGCACCTAAAGACTCTCAGACCACAAAAAAAACAAGATTCTCTGATCTGATGAAACCAAGATTGAAGTCTTTGGACTGAATGCCAAGCTTCACATCTGGAGGAAACCTGGCACCATCTACGGTGAAGCATGGTGGTGGCAGCATCATGCTGTGGGGATGTTTTTCAGCGGCAGGAACTAGGAGTCTAGTCAGGATTGAGGAAATATGAACAGAGCAAAGTACGGATAAATCCTCGATGAAAACCTGCTCCAGAGAGATCAGGACCTCAGACTGGGGCGAAGGTTCACCTTCCAACAGGACAACGACCCTAAGCACACAGCCAAGGCAACACAGGAGTGGCTTCGGGACAAGTCTCTGAATGTCCTTGAGTGGCCCAGCCAGAGCCCGGACTTGAATCCGATCACACATCTCTGGAGAGACCTGAAGATAGCTGTGCAGCGACGCTCCCCATCAACCTGACAGAGCTTGACAGGATCTCCAGAGTCACGGGAGAAACTCCCCAAATACAGGTGTGCCAAGTTTGTAGTGTCGTACCCCAAGAAGACTCAAAGCTGTAATCACTGCCAAAGTCACTTCAACAAAGTACTGAGTAAAAGGGTCTGAATACTTATGAAAATTGCTTTGTCATTACGGGGTGTCGTGATGTCATTACGGGTGTCGTGATGTCATTACGGGGTGTCGTGATGTCATTACGGGGGTGTCGCGATGTCATTACGGGGTGTCGCGATGTCATTACGGGGTGTCGCGATGTCATTACGGGGTGTCGCGATGTCATTACGGGTATCGTGATGTCATTACGGGGTATCGTGATGTCATTACGGGGGTATCGTGATGTCATTACGGGGGTGTCGCGATGTCATTAGGGGGTGTCGCGATGTCATTACGGGGTGTCGCGATGTCATTACGGGTGTCGCGATGTCATTAAGGGGTGTCGCGATGTCATTACGGGGTGTCGCGATGTCATTACGGGTGTCGCGATGTCATTACGGGGTGTCGTGATGTCATTACGGGCTGTCGTGATGTCATTACGGGTGTCGTGATGTCATTACGGGGTATCGTGATGTCATTACGGGTATCGTGATGTCATTAGGGGGTGTCGTGATGTCATTAGGGGTGTCGCGATGTCATTACGGGGTATCGTGATGTCATTACGGGGCGTCGTGATGTCATTACGGGGTATTGTGTGTAGATTAATGAAGAAAAACAACAACAATTTAATCCATTTCATCAAAAGGCTGTAACGTAACAAAATGTGGAAAAAGTCCAGGGTGTGAATACTGTCCGAATGCACAGTATCGTACAATACTTTTAACCAGTGTCCTAGTAGTGCACCATAGAGGGATTAGGGTTCCATTTGACAAGCGACCAAAAAAAGATGCTATGAAGAAGCCAAGATGTGTGACTATTAGGAGAATACAGTTAGAGGTTGAACAGTGCTGTTGTGGTGGACCAACTCGTTAGGAGGGAAAAACAGGACGAGAATTGTCTGGCAGCACATTACTAAAAGATGCTATGAAGAAGCCAAGATGTGTGACTATTAGGAGAATACAGTTAGAGGTTGAACAGTGCTGTTGTGGTGGACCAACCTCGTTAGGAGGGAAAAACAGGACGAGAATTGTCTGGCAGCACATTACTAAAAGATGCTATAAAGAAGCGAAGATGTCTAAATGTTTCTAAAATGTGAAGAGAAGTGTAGTAGGGTATCAGTATTAGATGGAGGTTGAAATGTGCTGGAGTGGTTTCTGCACCAAACTTATATAGGAGAGACCTTTTGTTCATCTCCATTCAATACACTATATACACACACAAAAGTATGTGGACACCCCTTCAAATTAGTGGATTAATCTATTTCAGCCACACCCGGCGCTGACAGGTGTATAAAATCGAGCACACAGCCATGCAATCTCCATAGACAAACATTGGCAGTAGAATGGCCCGTACTGAAGAGCTCAGTGACTTTCAACGTGACACCGTCATAGGATGCCACCTTTCCAACAAGTCAGTTAGTTGAATTTCTGCTCTGCTAGAGGTTCCCTGGTCAACTGTAAGTGCTGTTATCGTGAAGTGGAAAGGTCGAGGAGCAACAACGGCTCAGCAGCGAAGTGGTAGACCACACAAGCTAACAGAACGGGACCGCTGAGTGCTGACACGCACAAAAATCATCTGTCCTCAGTTGCAACTCTGACTACAGAGTTCCAAACTGTCTCTGGAAGCAACGTCAGCACAATAACTGTTCATCGGGAGCTTCATGAAATGGGTTTCCATGGCTGAGCAGCCACACACAAGCCTAAGATCACCGTGCACAGTACCAAGCGTCAGCTGGAGGGGTGTAAAGCTCACAGCCATTAGTCTCTGGAGCAGTGGAAACACGGTCTCTGGAGTGATGAATTACGATTCACCATTTGGCAGTTCGACGGATGAATCTGGGTTTGGCGGATGCCAGGAGAACGCTACCTGCCCCAATGCATAGTGCCAACTGTAAAGTTTGGTGGAGGAGGAATAATGGTCTGGGGCTGTTTTTCATGGTTCAGGCTCGGCCCCTTAGTTATTACAGTGAAGGGAAATCTTAACACTACAGCATCCAATTACATTTTTCAGTCGTGGCCAAAAGGTTTGAGAATGACAAATATTAATTTCCACAAAGTTTGCTGCTTCAGTGTCTTTAGATATTTTTTGTCAGATGTTACTACGGAATACTGAAGTATATTTACAAGCATTTCATAAGTGTCAAAGGCTTTTATTGACAATTACATGAAGTTGATGCAAAGAGTCAATATTTGTTGACCAGGTCCATACAGAAATGGTTTCTCGAGATCGGTGTGGAAGAACTTAACTGGCCTGCACAAAGCCCTGACCTCAACTCCATCAAACACCTTTGGGATGAATTGGAACGTCGACTGCGAGTCAGGCCAAATCACTCAACATCATTCATGCTCATGGGTCAATGGAAGCAAATCCCCACAGCAATGTACCAACATCTAGTGGAAAGCCTTCCCAGAAGAGTGGAGGCTGTTATAGCAGCAATGTTCCAACATCTAGTGGAAAGCCTTCCCAGAAGAGTGCAGGCTGTTATAGCAGCAATGTTCCAACATCTAGTGGAAAGCCTTCCCAGAAGAGTGGAGGCTGTTATAGCAGCAATGTTCCAACATCTAGTGGAAAGCCTTCCCAGAAGAGTGGAGGCTGTTATAGCAGCATTGGTCCAACATCTAGTGGAAAGCCTTCCCAGAAGAGTGGAGGCTGTTATAGCAGCAGTGTTCCAACATCTAGTGGAAAGCCTTCCCAGAAGACTGGAGGCTGTTATAGCAGCAATGTTCCAACATCTAGTGGAAAGCCTTCCCGGAAGAGTGGAGGCTATTATAGCAGCAGTGTTCCAACATCTAGTGGAAAGCCTTCCCAGAAGAGTGGAGGCTGTTATAGCAGCAAAGGGGGGACCAACTCCATATTAATGCCCATGATTTTGGAATGGAATGTTTGACGAGCAGGTGTCCACATACTTTTGATCATGTAGTGTACGATTATGAATCTTGGACACCCATTTTGTTGAAAAATAAAAACAAATGAATTATTAGTTACCGTGGTAACCCGTCCTAGACCTTCATAAACCCCATAATATTAGCACGACACAGCATGACAGCCAGCTTAGCCCATATGGTGTTACCAGTCACACACCTACCGTGCCAGTGACTGTTCGTCATGAGGGTCTGTATAAACTAGCTAGATGTTCACAGATTCTTTGATTGGAGAGCTGCCTTGTTTAGACCAAATGATATGAACAAGCACAGAATATAGAGTCAAAATCCCCCTTTTCTCTCTCCTGCAGCCATTTCACTGCTTATTCACAGAGTGTGTGTGTGTGTGTCTAACCTGTGAGGTTGACATACAGGGTGTTGTGTCTGTGTGTGTGTGTGTGTGTGTCTAACCTGTGAGGTGGACATACAGGGTGTTGTGTTGTGTCTAACCTGTGAGGTGGACATGCAGGGTGTTGTGTTGTGTGTGTGTGTGTGTCTAACCTGTGAGGTTGACATACAGGGTGTTGTGTCTGTGTCTGTGTCTGTGTGTGTGTGTGTGTCTAACCTGTGAGGTGGACATACAGGGTGTTGTGTTGTGTCTAACCTGTGAGGTGGACATGCAGGGTGTTGTGTTGTGTGTGTGTGTGTGTCTAACCTGTGAGGTGGACATGCGTGAGTCCTGTCGTCCCGTCAGGTCTGAGGAGGAGATGTTGACAGGAGCTCCACGGTGAAGACGCATGCTGACCTTCCTCTCTCGCTCCATACCTGGGGTAGAGGACAGACACCAGGGGTTAGAGAGACCTCCATACCTGGGGTTAGAGAGAGAGACCTCCATACCTGGGGTAGAGGACAGACACCAGGGGTTAGAGAGACCTCCATACCTGGGGTTAGAGAGACCTCCATACCTGGGGTAGAGGACAGATACCTGGGGTTAGAGAGAGAGAGACCTCCATACCTGGGGTAGAGGACAGACACCAGGGGTTAGAGAGAGAGACCTCCATACCTGGGGTAGAGGACAGATACCAGGGGTTAGAGAGAGAGACCTCCATACCTGGGGTTAGAGAGAGACCTCCATACCTGGGGTAGAGGACAGATACCAGGGGTTAGAGAGACCTCCATACCTGGGGTTAGAGAGAGAGACCTCCATACCTGGGGTAGAGGACAGATACCAGGGGTTAGAGAGACCTCCATACCTGGGGTTAGAGAGAGAGACCTCCATACCTGGGGTAGAGGACAGATACCAGGGGTTAGAGAGAGAGACCTCCATACCTGGGAGAGAGAGAGAGACCTCCATACCTGGGGTAGAGGACAGACACCAGGGGTTAGAGAGACCTCCATACCTGGGGTTAGAGAGAGACCTCCATACCTGGGGTAGAGGACAGATACCTGGGGTTAGAGAGAGAGACCTCCATACCTGGGGTAGAGGACAGATACCTGGGGTTAGAGAGAGAGACCTCCATACCTGGGGTAGAGGACAGATACCAGGGGTTAGAGAGAGAGACCTCCATACCTGGGGTAGAGGACAGATACCTGGGGTTAGAGAGAGACCTCCATACCTGGGGTAGAGGACAGATACCAGGGGTTAGAGAGAGAGACCTCCATACCTGGGGTTAGAGAGACCTCCATACCTGGGGTAGAGGACAGACACCAGGGGTTAGAGAGAGAGACCTCCATACTTGGGGTAGAGGACAGATACCAGGGGTTAGAGAGAGAGACCTCCATACCTGGGGTAGAGGACAGATACCAGGGGTTAGGAGAGAGAGAGAGACCTCCATACCTGGGGTAGAGGACAGATACCAGGGGTTAGAGAGAGAGAGACCTCCATACCTGGGGTTAGAGAGAGAGACCTCCATACCTGGGGTAGAGGACAGACACCAGGGGTTAGGAGAGACCTCCATACCTGGGGTAGAGGACAGATACCAGGGGTTAGAGAGAGACCTCCATACCTGGGGTTAGAGAGAGAGAGACCTCCATACCTGGGGTAGAGGACAGATACCAGGGGTTAGAGAGAGACCTCCATACCTGGGGTTACAGAGAGAGACCTCCATACCTGGGGTAGAGGACAGATACCAGGGGTTAGAGAGAGAGACCTCCATACCTGGGGTTACAGAGAGAGACCTCCATACTTGGGGTAGAGGACAGATACCAGGGTTAGAGAGAGAGAGACCTCCATACCTGGGGTAGAGGACAGATACCAGGGTTAGAGAGAGAGACCTCCATACCTGGGGTAGAGGACAGATACCAGGGGTTAGAGAGAGAGACCTCCATACCTGGTGTAGAGGACAGATACCAGGGGTTAGAGAGAGAGACCTCCATACCTGGGGTAGAGGACAGATACCAGGGGTTAGAGAGAGAGAGACCTCCATACCTGGTGTAGAGGACAGACACCTGGTGATCAACCTTTATTTAACCAATTCAGTGTTTTCACTAACCTGTGTGTGAGGTGTGTGTGCGAGGGGTGTGTGTGTTTTCACTAACCTGTGTGTGAGGTGTGTGTGTGGGGTGTGTGTGTTTTCACTAACCTGTGTGTGAGGTGTGTGTGTGAGGGTGTGTGTGTTTTCACTAACCTGTGTGTGAGGTGTGTGTGTGAGGGGTGTGTGTGTTTTCACTAACCTGTGTGTGAGGTGTGTGTGTGAGGGGTGTGTGTGTTTTCACTAACCTGTGTGTGAGGTGTGTGTGTGAGGGGGGTGTGTGTTTTCACTAACCTGTGTGTGAGGTGGGTGTGAGTTTTCACTAACCTGTGTGTGAGGTGTGTGTGTGAGGGGTGTGTGTGTTTTCACTAACCTGTGTGTGAGGTGTGTGTGTGAGGGGTGTGTGTGTTTTCACTAACCTGTGTGTGAGGTGGGTGTGAGTTTTCACTAACCTGTGTGAGGTGTGTGTGTGAGGGGTGTGTGTGTTTTCACTAACCTGTGTGTGAGGTGTGTGTGTGAGGGGTGTGTGTGTTTTCACTAACCTGTGTGTGAGTGTGTGTGTGAGGGGTGTGTGTGTTTTCACTAACCTGTGTGTGAGGTGGGTGTGAGTTTTCACTAACCTGTGTGTGAGGTGTGTGTGTGAGGGGTGTGTGTGTTTTCACTAACCTGTGTGTGAGGTGTGTGTGTGAGGGGTGTGTGTGTTTTCACTAACCTGTGTGTGAGGTGTGTGTGAGGGGTGTGTGTGTTTTCACTAACCTGTGTGTGAGGTGTGTGTGAGGGGTGTGTGTTTTCACTAACCTGTGTGAGGTGGGTGTGAGTTTTCACTAACCTGTGTGTGAGGTGTGTGTGTGAGGGGTGTGTGTGTTTTCACTAACCTGTGTGTGAGTGTGTGTGTGAGGGGTGTGTGTGTTTTCACTAACCTGTGTGTGAGTGTGTGTGTGAGGGGTGTGTGTGTTTTCACTAACCTGTGTGAGAGGTGTGTGTGTGTTTTCACTAACCTGTGTGAGAGGTGTGTGTGTGTTTTCACTAACCTGTGTGTGAGGTGTGTGTGTGAGGGGTGTGTGTGTTTTCACTAACCTGTGTGTGAGGTGGGTGTGAGGGGTGTGTGTTTTCACTAACCTGTGTGTGTGGTGGGTGTGAGGTGGGTGTGAGGGGTGTGTGTTTTCACTAACCTGTGTGTGAGGTGGGTGTGAGGTGGGTGTGAGTTTTCACTAACCTGTGTGTGTGAAGTGTGTGTGTGTTTTCACTAACCTGTGTGTGAGGTGGGTGTGAGGTGGGTGTGAGGGGTGTGTGTTTTCACTAACCTGTGTGTGTGTGAAGTGTGTGTGTGTTTTCACTAACCTGTGTGTGAGGTGGGTGTGAGGTGTGTGTGTGTTTTCACTAACCTGTGTGTGAGGTGTGTGTGAGGGGTGTGTGTGTTTTCACTAACCTGTGTGTGAGGTGGGTGTGTTTTCACTAACCTGTGTGTGAGGTGGGTGTGAGGGGGTGTGTGTGTTTTCACTAACCTGTGTGTGAGGTGGGTGTGTTTTCACTAACCTGTGTGTGAGGTGTGTGTGGGGTGTGTGTGTTTTCACTAACCTGTGTGTGAGGTGTGTGTGAGGGGTGTGTGTGTTTTCATAACCTGTGTGTGAGGTGGGTGTGAGGGGTGTGTGTGTTTTCACTAACCTGTGTGTGAGGTGGGTGTGAGGGGTGTGTGTGTTTTCACTAACCTGTGTGTGAGGTGGGTGTGAGGGGTGTGTGTGTTTTCACTAACCTGTGTGTGAGGTGTGTGTGAGGGGTGTGTGTGTTTTCACTAACCTGTGTGTGAGGTGTGTGTGTGTTTTCACTAACCTGTGTGTGAGGTGTGTGTGTTTTCACTAACCTGTGTGTGAGGTGTGTGTGAGGGGTGTGTGTGTTTTCACTAACCTGTGTGTGAGGTGGGTGTGAGGGGGGTGTGTGTGTTTTCACTAACCTGTGTGTGAGGTGGGTGTGAGGGGTGTGTGTGTTTTCACTAACCTGTGTGAGGTGGGTGTGAGGGGTGTGTGTGTTTTCACTAACCTGTGTGTGAGGTGTGTGTGAGGGTGTGTGTGTTTTCACTAACCTGTGTGTGAGGTGTGTGTGTGTTTTCACTAACCTGTGTGTGAGGTGTGTGTGGGGGTGTGTGTGTTTTCACTAACCTGTGTGTGAGGTGGGTGTGAGGGGTGCGGGTGTTTTCACTAACCTGTGTGTGAGGTGGGTGTGAGGGGTGTGTGTGTTTTCACTAACCTGTGTGTGAGGTGGGTGTGTGTTTTCACTAACCTGTGTGAGGTGGGTGTGAGGGGTGTGTGTGTTTTCACTAACCTGTGTGTGAGGTGTGTGTGTGTGTTTTCACTAACCTGTGTGTGAGGTGGGTGTGAGGTGGGTGTGTGTTTTCACTAACCTGTGTGTGAGGTGTGTGTGAGGGGTGTGTGTGTTTTCACCAACATGTGTGTGAGGTGGGTGTGAGGTGGGTGTGTGTTTTCACTAACCTGTGTGTGAGGTGTGTGTGTGTTTTCACTAACCTGTGTGAGAGGTGTGTGTGTGTTTTCACTAACCTGTGTGTGAGTGTGTGTGTGTTTTCACTAACCTGTGTGTGAGGTGTGTGTGAGGGGTGTGTGTGTTTTCACTAACCTGTGTGTGAGGTGGGTGTGTGTTTTCACTAACCTGTGTGTGAGTGTGTGTGAGGGGTGTGTGTTTTCACTAACCTGTGTGTGAGGTGGGTGTGAGGGGTGTGTGTTTTCACTAACCTGTGTGTGAGGTGGGTGTGAGGTGGGTGTGTGTTTTCACTAACCTGTGTGTGAGGTGGGTGTGAGGGGTGTGTGTGTTTTCACTAACCTGTGTGTGAGGTGTGTGTGAGGGGTGTGTGTTTTTCACTAACCTGTGTGTGAGGTGGGTGTGAGGGGTGTGTGTGTTTTCACTAACCTGTGTGTGAGGTGTGTGTGAGGGGTGTGTGTGTTTTCACTAACCTGTGTGTGAGGGGTGTGTGTTTTCACTAACCTGTGTGTGAGGTGGGTGTGAGGGGTGTGTGTGTTTTCACTAACCTGTGTGTGAGGTGGGTGTGAGGGGTGCGGGTGCGGCTGCGCCCTGTGCTCCTCTGGGTCGTCCGGAGGCGGAGGGGATCCCCCTGGCCCCTGCAGGGGCCCTGGCCTGTCCCTGTCTCAGTCTGTCCTCACCAGCTCTCCTCTCCCTCTCTGCATCCTCCGCTGCTCTGTTGGCGCCCTGGACACACAGACACATCACCATGGAGACAACGGTCCCAACCCTTCACTATCACAACATCACCATGGAGACAACAGTCCCACCTCTTCACTATCACAACATCACCATGGAGACAACAGTCCCACCTCTTCACTATCACAACACCACCATGGAGACAACAGTCCCACCTCTTCACTATCACAACACCACCATGGAGACAACAGTCCCACCTCTTCACTATCACAACACCACCATGGAGACAACAGTCCCACCTCTTCACTATCACAACACCACCATGGAGACAACAGTCCCACTTCTTCACTATCACAACAACACCATAGAGACAACAGTCCCACTGTCCCACCTCCCAACCCTTCACTATCACAACAACACCATGGAGACAACAGTCACACTGTCCCACCTCCCAACCCTTCACTATCACAACAACACCATGGAGACAACAGTCCCACCTCCCAACCCTTCACTATCACAAAAACATCATGGAGACAACAGTCACACTGTCCCACCTCCCAACCCTTCACTATCACAACAACACCATGGAGACAACAGTCACACTGTCCCACCTCCCAACCCTTCACTATCACAACACCACCATGGAGACAACAGTCCCACCTCCCAACCCTTCACTATCACAACATCACCATGGAGACAACAGTCCCACCTCCCAACCCTTCACTATCACAACATCACCATGGAGACAACAGTCCCACTGTCCCAACCCTTCACTATCACAACAACACCATGGAGACAACAGTCCCACTGTCCCAACCCTTCACTATCACAACAACACCATGGAGACAACAGTCCCACCTCCCAACCCTTCACTATCACAACAACACCATGGAGACAACAGTCACACTGTCCCACCTCTTCACTATCACAACACCACCATGGAGACAACAGTCCCACCTCCCAACCCTTCACTATCACAACATCACCATGGAGACAACAGTCCCACCTCCTAACCCTTCACTATCACAACAACACCATGGAGACAACAGTCACACTGTCCCACCTCTTCACTATCACAACACCACCATGGAGACAACAGTCCCACCTCCCAACCCTTCACTATCACAACATCACCATGGAGACAACAGTCCCACTGTCCTACCTCTTCACTATCACAACACCATGGGATCTTATTGACCAGGAATTTGCTCAAATCAGCATTCAAAATGGCTGCCGTTGCCAGGGAAACCACTGCTATTCGTAGACCAACAAAATGGCCACCGTGGACATTCCATTACTATGTCTGAATGACCTCTCCTTCCTCCCACAGTGTGCACTGGTTCACAGCACTGACTGGAAGACAAATGGAAGAAGAAATACAGTGGGCCCCTCCCACCAGCCCATGTCTCCACCAATCACAACGCTTTCCAGACTTCAGGAGACAGGAGATATTGTGATGAAAAGACTCAATGTAACTTAGGGGACGACTCGGAGACGTTAGCAGAGAGACGTTACTCACAAACTTGAGCATGTTCCAGTCGAAGACGTAGTCGTAGGAGAAGCCCTGTCTGTGGAACAGGTTCCTGAATAGCTGTCTGAGGTACGAGTAGTCGGGCTTGTCATCGAACCGCAGAGAACGGCAGAAGTTCAGATACGTGGCAAACTCCGCTGGGAGGAGAGAGGAGAGGATGGGTTACAGCTCTTTAATTATTATACAACTAGACGTGGTAAACTCCCCTGAGAGAGAGAGGATGGGTTACAGCTCTTTAATTATTATACAACTAGACGTGGTAAACTCCCCTGAGAGGAGAGAGGAGAGGATGGGTTACAGCTCTTTAATTATTATACAACTAGACGTGGTAAACTCCCCTGAGAGGAGGAGAGGATGGGTTACAGCTCTTTAATTATTATACAACTAGGCGTGGTAAACTCCCCTGAGAGGAGAGAGGAGAGGATGGGTTACAGCTCTTTAATTATTATACAACTAGACGTGGTAAACTCCCCTGGGAGGAGAGAGGAGAGGATGGGTTACAGCTCTTTAATTATTATACAACTAGACGTGGTAAACTCCCCTGAGAGGAGAGAGGAGAGGATGGGTTACAGCTCTTTAATTATTATACAACTAGACGTGGTAAACTCCCCTGAGAGGAGAGAGGATGGGTTACAGCTCTTTAATTATTATACAACTAGACGTGGTAAACTCCCCTGGGAGGAGAGAGGAGAGGATGGGTTACAGCTCTTTAATTATTATACAACTAGACGTGGTAAACTCCCCTGAGAGAGAGAGGAGAGGATGGGTTACAGCTCTTTAATTATTATACAACTAGACGTGGTAAACTCCCCTGGGAGGAGAGAGGAGAGGATGGGTTACAGCTCTTTAATTATTATACAACTAGACGTGGTAAACTCCCCTGGGAGGAGAGAGGAGAGGATGGGTTACAGCTCTTTAATTATTATACAACTAGACGTGGTAAACTCCCTGAGAGGAGAGAGGAGAGGATGGGTTACAGCTCTTTAATTATTATACAACTAGACGTGGTAAACTCCCCTGAGAGGAGAGAGGAGAGGATGGGTTACAGCTCTTTAATTATTATACAACTAGACGTGGTAAACTCCCCCTGGGAGGAGAGAGGAGAGGATGGGTTACAGCTCTTTAATTATTATACAACTAGACGTGGTAAACTCCCCTGGGAGGAGAGAGGAGAGGATGGGTTACAGCTCTTTAATTATTATACAACTAGACGTGGTAAACTCCCCTGGGAGGAGAGAGGAGAGGATGGGTTACAGCTCTTTAATTATTATACAACTAGACGTGGTAAACTCCCCTGGGAGGAGAGAGGAGAGGATGGGTTACAGCTCTTTAATTATTATACAACTAGACGTGGTAAACTCCCCTGGGAGGAGAGAGGAGAGGATGGGTTACAGCTCTTTAATTATTATACAACTAGACGTGGTAAACTCCCCTGGGAGGAGAGAGGAGAGGATGGGTTACAGCTCTTTAATTATTATACAACTAGACGTGGTAAACTCCCCTGGGAGGAGAGAGGAGAGGATGGGTTACAGCTCTTTAATTATTATACAACTAGACGTGGTAAACTCCCCTGAGAGGAGAGAGGAGAGGATGGGTTACAGCTCTTTAATTATTATACAACTAGACGTGGTAAACTCCCCTGGGAGGAGAGAGGAGAGGATGGGTTACAGCTCTTTAATTATTATACAACTAGACGTGGTAAACTCCCCTGAGAGGAGAGAGGAGAGGATGGGTTACAGCTCTTTAATTATTATACAACTAGACGTGGTAAACTCCCCTGAGAGGAGAGAGGAGAGGATGGGTTACAGCTCTTTAATTATTATACAACTAGACGTGGTAAACTCCCTGAGAGGAGAGAGGAGAGGATGGGTTACAGCTCTTTAATTATTATACAACTAGACGTGGTAAACTCCCTGAGAGGAGAGAGGAGAGGATGGGTTACAGCTCTTTAATTATTATACAACTAGACGTGGTAAACTCCCTGAGAGGAGAGAGGAGAGGATGGGTTACAGCTCTTTAATTATTATACAACTAGACGTGGTAAACTCCCCTGGGAGGAGAGAGGAGAGGATGGGTTACAGCTCTTTAATTATTATACAACTAGACGTGGTAAACTCCCCTGAGAGGAGAGGATGGGTTACAGCTCTTTAATTATTATACAACTAGACGTGGTAAACTCCCCTGGGAGGAGAGAGGAGAGGATGGGTTACAGCTCTTTAATTATTATACAACTAGACGTGGTAAACTCCCTGGGAGGAGAGAGGAGAGGATGGGTTACAGCTCTTTAATTATTATACAACTAGACGTGGTAAACTCCCCTGAGAGGAGAGAGGAGAGGTTACAGCTCTTTAATTATTATACAACTAGACGTGGTAAACTCCCCTGGGAGGAGAGAGGAGAGGATGGGTTACAGCTCTTTAATTATTATACAACTAGACGTGGTAAACTCTCCTGAGAGGAGAGGATGGGTTACAGCTCTTTAATTATTATACAACTAGACGTGGTAAACTCCCCTGAGAGGAGAGAGGAGAGGATGGGTTACAGCTCTTTAATTATTATACAACTAGACGTGGTAAACTCCCCTGAGAGGAGAGAGGAGAGGATGGGTTACAGCTCTTTAATTATTATACAACTAGACGTGGTAAACTCCCCTGAGAGGAGAGGATGGGTTACAGCTCTTTAATTATTATACAACTAGACGTGGTAAACTCCCCTGAGAGGAGAGAGGAGAGGATGGGTTACAGCTCTTTAATTATTATACAACTAGACGTGGTAAACTCCCTGGGAGGAGAGAGGAGAGGATGGGTTACAGCTCTTTAATTATTATACAACTAGACGTGGTAAACTCCCCTGAGAGGAGAGAGGAGAGGATGGGTTACAGCTCTTTAATTACTATACAACTAGACGTGGTAAACTCCCCTGGGAGAGAGGAGAGGATGGGTTACAGCTCTTTAATTATTATACAACTAGACGTGGTAAACTCCCCTGAGAGGGAGAGAGGAGAGGATGGGTTACAGCTCTTTAATTATTATACAACTAGACGTGGTAAACTCCCTGAGAGGAGAGGATGGGTTACAGCTCTTTAATTATTATACAACTAGACGTGGTAAACTCCCCTGAGAGGAGAGGATGGGTTACAGCTCTTTAATTATTATACAACTAGACGTGGTAAACTCCCTGGGAGGAGAGGATGGGTTACAGCTCTTTAATTACTATACACCTAGACGTGGTAAACTCCCCTGGGAGGAGAGGATGGGTTACAGCTCTTTAATTATTATACAACTAGACGTGGTAAACTCCCCTGAGAGGAGAGAGGAGAGGATGGGTTACAGCTCTTTAATTATTATACAACTAGACGTGGTAAACTCCGCTGGGAGGGAGAGAGGAGAGGATGGGTTACAGCTCTTTAATTATTATACAACTAGACGTGGTAAACTCCGCTGGGAGGAGAGAGGAGAGGATGGGTTACAGCTCTTTAATTATTATACAACTAGACGTGGTAAACTCCCCTGAGAGGAGAGAGGAGAGGATGGGTTACAGCTCTTTAATTATTATACAACTAGACGTGGTAAACTCCCCTGAGAGGAGAGAGGAGAGGATGGGTTACAGCTCTTTAATTATTATACAACTAGACGTGGTAAACTCCCCTGAGAGAGAGAGGAGAGGATGGGTTACAGCTCTTTAATTATTATACAACTAGACGTGGTAAACTCCCCTGAGAGGAGAGGATGGGTTACAGCTCTTTAATTATTATACAACTAGACGTGGTAAACTCCCCTGGGAGGAGAGGATGGGTTACAGCTCTTTAATTATTATACAACTAGACGTGGTAAACTCCCCTGGGAGGAGAGGATGGGTTACAGCTCTTTAATTATTATACAACTAGACGTGGTAAACTCCCCTGAGAGGAGAGAGGAGAGGATGGGTTACAGCTCTTTAATTATTATACAACTAGGCGTGGTAAACTCCCCTGGGAGGAGAGAGGAGAGGATGGGTTACAGCTCTTTAATTACTATACAACTAGACGTGGTAAACTCCCCTGAGAGGAGAGAGGAGAGGATGGGTTACAGCTCTTTAATTATTATACAACTAGACGTGGTAAACTCCCCTGGGAGGAGAGAGGAGAGGATGGGTTACAGCTCTTTAATTATTATACAACTAGACGTGGTAAACTCCCTGAGAGGAGAGAGGAGAGGATGGGTTACAGCTCTTTAATTATTATACAACTAGACGTGGTAAACTCCCCTGAGAGGAGAGGATGGGTTACAGCTCTTTAATTATTATACAACTAGACGTGGTAAACTCCCCTGAGAGGAGAGGATGGGTTACAGCTCTTTAATTATTATACAACTAGACGTGGTAAACTCCCTGAGAGGAGAGGATGGGTTACAGCTATTTAATTATTATACAACTAGACGTGGTAAACTCCCCTGGGAGGAGAGGATGGGTTACAGCTCTTTAATTATTATACAACTAGACGTGGTAAACTCCCTGAGAGGAGAGGATGGGTTACAGCTCTTTAATTATTATACAACTAGACGTGGTAAACTCCCCTGAGAGGAGAGAGGAGAGGATGGGTTACAGCTCTTTAATTATTATACAACTAGACGTGGTAAACTCCCTGAGAGGAGAGAGGAGAGGATGGGTTACAGATCTTTAATTATTATACAACTAGACGTGGTAAACTCCCCTGAGAGGAGAGAGGAGAGGATGGGTAACAGCTCTTTAATTATTATACAACTAGACGTGGTAAACTCCCCTGAGAGGAGAGGATGGGTTACAGCTCTTTAATTATTATACAACTAGACGTGGTAAACTCCCCTGAGAGGAGAGAGGAGAGGATGGGTTACAGCTCTTTAATTATTATACAACTAGACGTGGTAAACTCCCCTGAGAGGAGAGGATGGGTTACAGCTCTTTAATTATTATACAACTAGACGTGGTAAACTCCGCTGGGAGGAGAGAGGAGAGGATGGGTTACAGCTCTTTAATTATTATACAACTAGACGTGGTAAACTCCCGAGAGGAGAGAGGAGAGGATGGGTTACAGCTCTTTAATTATTATACAACTAGACGTGGTAAACTCCCCTGAGAGGAGAGAGGAGAGGATGGGTTACAGCTCTTTAATTATTATACAACTAGACGTGGTAAACTCCCCTGAGAGGAGAGGATGGGTTACAGCTCTTTAATTATTAAACAACTAGACGTGGTAAACTCCCCTGAGAGGAGAGGATGGGTTACAGCTCTTTAATTATTATACAACTAGACGTGGTAAACTCCCCTGAGAGGAGAGAGGAGAGGATGGGTTACAGCTCTTTAATTATTATACAACTAGACGTGGTAAACTCCGCTGGGAGGAGAGAGGAGAGGATGGGTTACAGCTCTTTAATTATAATACAACTAGACGTGGTAAACTCCCTGAGAGGAGAGGATGGGTTACAGCTCTTTAATTATTATACAACTAGACGTGGTAAACTCCCCTGAGAGGAGAGAGGAGAGGATGGGTTACAGCTCTTTAATTATTATACAACTAGACGTGGTAAACTCCCCTGGGAGGAGAGGATGGGTTACAGCTCTTTAATTATTATACAACTAGACGTGGTAAACTCCCCTGGGAGGAGAGAGGAGAGGATGGGTTACAGCTCTTTAATTATTATACAACTAGACGTGTAAACTCCCTGAGGAGAGAGGAGAGGATGGGTTACAGCTCTTTAATTATTATACAACTAGACGTGGTAAACTCCCCTGAGAGGAGAGGAGAGGATGGGTTACAGCTCTTTAATTATTATACAACTAGACGTGGTAAACTCCCCTGAGAGGAGAGAGGAGAGGATGGGTTACAGCTCTTTAATTATTATACAACTAGACGTGGTAAACTCCCCTGAGAGGAGAGAGGAGAGGATGGGTTACAGCTCTTTAATTATTATACAACTAGACGTGGTAAACTCCCCTGAGAGGAGAGAGGAGAGGATGGGTTACAGCTCTTTAATTATTATACAACTAGACGTGGTAAACTCCCCTGGGAGGAGAGAGGAGAGGATGGGTTACAGCTCTTTAATTATTATACAACTAGACGTGGTAAACTCCCCTGAGAGGAGAGGATGGGTTACAGCTCTTTAATTATTATACAACTAGACGTGGTAAACTCCCCCTGGGAGGAGAGAGGAGAGGATGGGTTACAGCTCTTTAATTATTATACAACTAGACGTGGTAAACTCCCCTGGGAGGAGAGAGGAGAGGATGGGTTACAGCTCTTTAATTATTATACAACTAGACGTGGTAAACTCCCTGAGAGGAGAGAGGAGAGGTTACAGCTCTTTAATTATTATACAACTAGACGTGGTAAACTCCCCTGGGAGGAGAGAGGAGAGGATGGGTTACAGCTCTTTAATTATTATACAACTAGACGTGGTAAACTCTCCTGAGAGGAGAGGATGGGTTACAGCTCTTTAATTATTATACAACTAGACGTGGTAAACTCCCCTGAGAGGAGAGAGGAGAGGATGGGTTACAGCTCTTTAATTATTATACAACTAGACGTGGTAAACTCCCCTGAGAGGAGAGAGGAGAGGATGGGTTACAGCTCTTTAATTATTATACAACTAGACGTGGTAAACTCCCTGAGAGGAGAGGATGGGTTACAGCTCTTTAATTATTATACAACTAGACGTGGTAAACTCCCCTGAGAGGAGAGAGGAGAGGATGGGTTACAGCTCTTTAATTATTATACAACTAGACGTGGTAAACTCCCCTGGGAGGAGAGAGAGGAGAGGATGGGTTACAGCTCTTTAATTATTATACAACTAGACGTGGTAAACTCCCCTGAGAGGAGAGAGGAGAGGATGGGTTACAGCTCTTTAATTACTATACAACTAGACGTGGTAAACTCCCCTGGGAGGAGAGAGGAGAGGATGGGTTACAGCTCTTTAATTATTATACAACTAGACGTGGTAAACTCCCCTGAGAGGAGAGAGGAGAGGATGGGTTACAGCTCTTTAATTATTATACAACTAGACGTGGTAAACTCCCCTGAGAGGAGAGGATGGGTTACAGCTCTTTAATTATTATACAACTAGACGTGGTAAACTCCCCTGAGAGGAGAGGATGGGTTACAGCTCTTTAATTATTATACAACTAGGCGTGGTAAACTCCCCTGGGAGGAGAGGATGGGTTACAGCTCTTTAATTACTATACACCTAGACGTGGTAAACTCCCCTGGGAGGAGAGGATGGGTTACAGCTCTTTAATTATTATACAACTAGACGTGGTAAACTCCCTGAGAGGAGAGAGGAGAGGATGGGTTACAGCTCTTTAATTATTATACAACTAGACGTGGTAAACTCCGCTGGGAGGAGAGAGGAGAGGATGGGTTACAGCTCTTTAATTATTATACAACTAGACGTGGTAAACTCCGCTGGGAGGAGAGAGGAGAGGATGGGTTACAGCTCTTTAATTATTATACAACTAGACGTGGTAAACTCCCCTGAGAGGAGAGGAGAGGATGGGTTACAGCTCTTTAATTATTATACAACTAGACGTGGTAAACTCCCCTGAGAGGAGAGAGGAGAGGATGGGTTACAGCTCTTTAATTATTATACAACTAGACGTGGTAAACTCCCCTGAGAGGAGAGAGGAGAGGATGGGTTACAGCTCTTTAATTATTATACAACTAGACGTGGTAAACTCCCCTGAGAGGAGAGGATGGGTTACAGCTCTTTAATTATTATACAACTAGACGTGGTAAACTCCCCTGAGAGGAGAGGATGGGTTACAGCTCTTTAATTATTATACAACTAGACGTGGTAAACTCCCTGGGAGGAGAGGATGGGTTACAGCTCTTTAATTATTATACAACTAGACGTGGTAAACTCCCTGAGAGGAGAGAGGAGAGGATGGGTTACAGCTCTTTAATTATTATACAACTAGACGTGGTAAACTCCCCTGGGAGGGAGAGGAGAGGATGGGTTACAGCTCTTTAATTACTATACAACTAGACGTGGTAAACTCCCCTGAGAGGAGAGAGGAGAGGATGGGTTACAGCTCTTTAATTATTATACAACTAGACGTGGTAAACTCCCCTGGGAGGAGAGAGGAGAGGATGGGTTACAGCTCTTTAATTATTATACAACTAGACGTGGTAAACTCCCCTGAGAGGAGAGAGGAGAGGATGGGTTACAGCTCTTTAATTATTATACAACTAGACGTGGTAAACTCCCCTGAGAGGAGAGGATGGGTTACAGCTCTTTAATTATTATACAACTAGGCGTGGTAAACTCCCCTGAGAGGAGAGGATGGGTTACAGCTCTTTAATTATTATACAACTAGACGTGGTAAACTCCCCTGAGAGGAGAGGATGGGTTACAGCTATTTAATTATTATACAACTAGACGTGGTAAACTCCCCTGGGAGGAGAGGATGGGTTACAGCTCTTTAATTATTATACAACTAGACGTGGTAAACTCCCCTGAGAGGAGAGGATGGGTTACAGCTCTTTAATTATTATACAACTAGACGTGGTAAACTCCCCTGAGAGGAGAGAGGAGAGGATGGGTTACAGCTCTTTAATTATTATACAACTAGACGTGGTAAACTCCCCTGAGAGGAGAGAGGAGAGGATGGGTTACAGATCTTTAATTATTATACAACTAGACGTGGTAAACTCCCCTGAGAGGAGAGAGGAGAGGATGGGTAACAGCTCTTTAATTATTATACAACTAGACGTGGTAAACTCCCTGAGAGGAGAGGATGGGTTACAGCTCTTTAATTATTATACAACTAGACGTGGTAAACTCCCCTGAGAGGAGAGAGGAGAGGATGGGTTACAGCTCTTTAATTATTATACAACTAGACGTGGTAAACTCCCCTGAGAGGAGAGGATGGGTTACAGCTCTTTAATTATTATACAACTAGACGTGGTAAACTCCGCTGGGAGGAGAGAGGAGAGGATGGGTTACAGCTCTTTAATTATTATACAACTAGACGTGGTAAACTCCCGAGAGGAGAGAGGAGAGGATGGGTTACAGCTCTTTAATTATTATACAACTAGACGTGGTAAACTCCCTGAGAGGAGAGAGGAGAGGATGGGTTACAGCTCTTTAATTATTATACAACTAGACGTGGTAAACTCCCCTGAGAGGAGAGGATGGGTTACAGCTCTTTAATTATTAAACAACTAGACGTGGTAAACTCCCCTGAGAGGAGAGGATGGGTTACAGCTCTTTAATTATTATACAACTAGACGTGGTAAACTCCCCTGAGAGGAGAGAGGAGAGGATGGGTTACAGCTCTTTAATTATTATACAACTAGACGTGGTAAACTCCGCTGGGAGGAGAGAGGAGAGGATGGGTTACAGCTCTTTAATTATAATACAACTAGACGTGGTAAACTCCCCTGAGAGGAGAGGATGGGTTACAGCTCTTTAATTATTATACAACTAGACGTGGTAAACTCCCTGAGAGGAGAGAGGAGAGGATGGGTTACAGCTCTTTAATTATTATACAACTAGACGTGGTAAACTCCCCTGGGAGGAGAGGATGGGTTACAGCTCTTTAATTATTATACAACTAGACGTGGTAAACTCCCCTGGGAGGAGAGAGGAGAGGATGGGTTACAGCTCTTTAATTATTATACAACTAGACGTGGTAAACTCCCCTGGGAGGAGAGGATGGGTTACAGCTCTTTAATTATTATACAACTAGACGTGGTAAACTCCCCTGGGAGGAGAGAGGAGAGGATGGGTTACAGCTCTTTAA
This sequence comes from Oncorhynchus masou masou, assembly GCF_036934945.1. Taxonomy (NCBI): domain Eukaryota; kingdom Metazoa; phylum Chordata; class Actinopteri; order Salmoniformes; family Salmonidae; genus Oncorhynchus; species Oncorhynchus masou. Next base: position 31,172 of record NW_027008693.1, read on the forward strand.
TTATTATACAACTAGACGTGGTAAACTCCCCTGGGAGGAGAGAGGAGAGGATGGGTTACAGCTCTTTAATTATTATACAACTAGACGTGGTAAACTCTCCTGAGAGGAGAGGATGGGTTACAGCTCTTTAATTATTATACAACTAGACGTGGTAAACTCCCCTGAGAGGAGAGAGGAGAGGATGGGTTACAGCTCTTTAATTATTATACAACTAGACGTGGTAAACTCCCCTGAGAGGAGAGAGGAGAGGATGGGTTACAGCTCTTTAATTATTATACAACTAGACATGGTAAACTCCCCTGAGAGGAGAGAGGAGAGGATGGGTTACAGCTCTTTAATTATTATACAACTAGACGTGGTAAACTCCCCTGAGAGGAGAGAGGAGAGGATGGGTTACAGCTCTTTAATTATTATACAACTAGACGTGGTAAACTCCCCTGAGAGGAGAGGATGGGTTACAGCTCTTTAATTATTATACAACTAGACGTGGTAAACTCCCCTGAGAGGAGAGGATGGGTTACAGCTCTTTAATTATTAAACAACTAGACGTGGTAAACTCCCCTGAGAGGAGAGGATGGGTTACAGCTCTTTAATTATTATACAACTAGATGTGGTAAACTCCCTGAGAGGAGAGGATGGGTTACAGCTCTTTAATTATTATACAACTAGACGTGGTAAACTCCCCTGGGAGGAGAGAGGAGAGGATGGGTTACAGCTCTTTAATTATTATACAACTAGACGTGGTAAACTCCCCCTGAGAGGAGAGGATGGGTTACAGCTCTTTAATTATTATACAACTAGACGTGGTAAACTCCGCTGGGAGGAGAGAGGAGAGGATGGGTTACAGCTCTTTAATTATTATACAACTAGACGTGGTAAACTCCCCTGAGAGGAGAGGATGGGTTACAGCTCTTTAATTATTATACAACTAGACGTGGTAAACTCCCCTGAGAGGAGAGAGGAGAGGATGGGTTACAGCTCTTTAATTATTATACAACTAGACGTGGTAAACTCCCCTGAGAGGAGAGGATGGGTTACAGCTCTTTAATTATTATACAACTAGATGTGGTAAACTCCCCTGAGAGGAGAGGATGGGTTACAGCTCTTTAATTATTATACAACTAGACGTGGTAAACTCCCCTGAGAGGAGAGAGGAGAGGATGGGTTACAGCTCTTTAATTATTATACAACTAGACGTGGTAAACTCCCCTGAGAGGAGAGGATGGGTTACAGCTCTTTAATTATTATACAACTAGACGTGGTAAACTCCCCTGAGAGGAGAGAGGAGAGGATGGGTTACAGCTCTTTAATTATTATACAACTTGACGTGGTAAACTCCCTGGGAGGAGAGAGGAGAGGATGGGTTATACAGCTCTTTAATTATTATACAACTAGACGTGGTAAACTCCCCTGAGAGGAGAGGATGGGTTACAGCTCTTTAATTATTATACAACTAGACGTGGTAAACTCCCCTGAGAGGAGAGAGGAGCGGATGGGTTACAGCTCTTTAATTATTATACAACTAGACGTGGTAAACTCCCCTGAGAGGAGAGGATGGGTTACAGCTCTTTAATTATTATACAACTAGACGTGGTAAACTCCCCTGAGAGGAGAGAGGAGAGGATGGGTTACAGCTCTTTAATTATTATACAACTAGACGTGGTAAACTCCCTGAGAGGAGAGGATGGGTTACAGCTCTTTAATTATTATACAACTAGACGTGGTAAACTCCCCTGAGAGGAGAGGATGGGTTACAGCTCTTTAATTATTATACAACTAGACGTGGTAAACTCCCCTGAGAGGAGAGAGGAGAGGATGGGTTACAGCTCTTTAATTATTATACAACTAGACGTGGTAAACTCCCCTGAGAGGAGAGAGGAGAGGATGGGTTACAGCTCTTTAATTATTATACAACTAGACGTGGTAAACTCCCCTGGTAGGAGAGAGGAGAGGATGGGTTACAGCTCTTTAATTATTATACAACTAGACGTGGTAAACTCCCTGGTAGGAGAGAGGAGAGGATGGGTTACAGCTCTAATTATTATACAACTAGACGTGGTAAACTCCCCTGGGAGGAGAGAGGAGAGGATGGGTTACAGCTCTTTAATTATTATACAACTAGACGTGGTAAACTCCCCTGAGAGGAGAGAGGAGAGGATGGGTTACAGCTCTTTAATTATTATACAACTAGACGTGGTAAACTCCCCTGAGAGGAGAGAGGAGAGGATGGGTTACAGCTCTTTAATTATTATACAACTAGGCGTGGTAAACTCCCCTGGTAGGAGAGAGGAGAGGATGGGTTACAGCTCTAATTATTATACAACTAGACGTGGTAAACTCCCTGGGAGGAGAGAGGAGAGGATGGGTTACAGCTCTTTAATTATTATACAACTAGACGTGGTAAACTCCCCGGAGAGGAGAGAGGAGAGGATGGGTTACAGCTCTTTAATTATTATACAACTAGACGTGGTAAACTCCCCTGAGAGGAGAGGATGGGTTACAGCTCTTTAATTATTATACAACTAGACGTGGTAAACTCCCCTGAGAGGAGAGAGGAGAGGATGGGTTACAGCTCTTTAATTATTATACAACTAGGCGTGGTAAACTCCCCTGAGAGGAGAGGATGGGTTACAGCTCTTTAATTATTATACAACTAGACGTGGTAAACTCCCCTGAGAGGAGAGAGGAGAGGATGGGTTACAGCTCTTTAATTATTATACAACTAGACGTGGTAAACTCCCCTGAGAGGAGAGGATGGGTTACAGCTCTGTAATTATTATACAACTAGACGTGGTAAACTCCCCTGAGAGGAGAGAGAGGAGAGGATGGGTTACAGCTCTTTAATTATTATACAACTAGGCGTGGTAAACTCCCCTGGGGGAGAGAGGAGAGGATGGGTTACAGCTCTTTAATTATTATACAACTAGGCGTGGTAAACTCCCTGAGAGGAGAGGATGGGTTACAGCTCTTTAATTATTATACAACTAGACGTGGTAAACTCCCCTGGGAGGAGAGAGGAGAGGATGGGTTACAGCTCTTTAATTATTATACAACTAGACGTGGTAAACTCCCCTGAGAGGAGAGAGGAGAGGATGGGTTACAGCTCTTTAATTATTATACAACTAGGCGTGGTAAACTCCCTGAGAGGAGAGAGGAGAGGATGGGTTACAGCTCTTTAATTATTATACAACTAGACGTGGTAAACTCCCCTGAGAGGAGAGGATGGGTTACAGCTCTTTAATTATTATACAACTAGACGTGGTAAACTCCCCTGGGAGAGAGGAGAGGATGGGTTACAGCTCTTTAATTATTATACAACTAGACGTGGTAAACTCCCCTGAGAGGAGAGAGGAGAGGATGGGTTACAGCTCTTTAATTATTATACAACTAGACGTGGTAAACTCCCCTGGGAGGAGAGAGGAGAGGATGGGTTACAGCTCTTTAATTATTATACAACTAGACGTGGTAAACTCCCTGAGAGGAGAGGATGGGTTACAGCTCTTTAATTATTATACAACTAGACGTGGTAAACTCCCCTGGGAGGAGAGGATGGGTCAAGATACAGCTCTTTTCATACATCCAGTTTTATAATTAATATATATATATATATATATATATAGACAGTGCCTTGCGAAAGTATTCGGCCCCCTTGAACTTTGTGACCTTTTGCCACATTTCAGACTTCAAACATAAAGATATAAAACTGTATTTTTTGTGAAGAATCAACAACAAGTGGGTCACAATCATGAAGTGGAACGACATTTATTGGATATTTCAAACTTTTTTAACAAATCAAAAACTGAAAAATTGGGCGTGCAAAATTGGGCGTGCAAAAGCCCCTTTACTTTCAGTGCAGCAAACTCTCTCCAGAAGTTCAGTGAGGATCTCTTAATGATCCAATGTTGACCTAAATGACTAATGATGATAAATACAATCCACCTGTGTGTAATCAAGTCTCCGTATAAATGCACCTGCACTGTGATGCACCTGCACTGTTAAAAGCGCAGAGAGCATCATGAAGAACAAGGAACACACCAGGCAGGTCCGAGATACTGTTGTGAAGAAGTTTAAAGCCGGATTTGGATACAAAAAGATTTCCCAAGCTTTAAACATCCCAAGGAGCACTGTGCAAGCGATAATATTGAAATGGAAGGAGTATCAGACCACTGCAAATCTACTAAATGTGGCAAAAGGTCAAAGTTCAAGGGGCCGAAAACTTTCGCAAGGCACTGTACACTACAAACAGATCTGAATCTGATCAGCTTCCTTCCTGGTTGCGTCACATGCTCAGGATAAGCTCCTAACCCATCCATCACACGTTGGACCACAGAAGACCTATCCACTTTCAAAGACGGGGAGTGGAAATTCTATATGTACAAGGATGTAAAAACACCATCAACTTCCAGCCACAGACAGGTCTTTCAACTACTCACATGGATATCCTTTACAGAGGACCTCGATGGGGGTAGACATCTTCTTCTCACTGATGCGTTCGTACTTCTGTCTCTTAGTGGCAGCCTTCAGGCCCTGCCAGGGCAGACTGCCCAGGTTGAAGTACATCAGGACATAGCCAAGAGACTCCAGGTCATCACGACGAGACTGCTCTGTTGAGGAGAGAGAGAAGAGGGAGGGAAGAGAGGGAAGAGAGAGAGGGAGAGAGAGAGAGAGAGAGAAGAGAGGGAGGGAGAGAGAGAGAAGAGAGGGAGGGAGGGAGAAGAGAGGGAGGGAGGGAGAAGAGAGGGAGGGAGGGAGAAGAGAGGGAGGGAGGGAGAAGAGAGGGAGGGAGGGAGAAGAGAGGGAGGGAGGGAGAGAGAGAGAAGAGAGGGAGGGAGAGAAGAGAGGGAGGGAGGGAGGGAGAGAGAGAGAAGAGAGGGAGGGGAGGGAGAGAGAGAAGAGAGGGAGGGAGGGAGAGAGAGAAGAGAGGGAGGGGAGAGAGAGAGAGAAGAGAGGGAGGGATAGAGAGAAGAGAGGGAGGGAGAAGAGAGGGAGGGAGGGAGAAGAGAGGGAGGGAGGGAGAAGAGAGGGAGGGAGGGAGGGAGGGAGGGAGGGAGGGAGGGAGGGAGGGAGGGAGGGAGGGAGGAGGGAGGGAGGGAGGGAGGGAGGGAGGGAGGGAGGGAGGGAGGGAGGGAGGGAGGGAGGGAGAAGGTCAGGGTGTTTCTGTTGTGTACCTGTTCCCAGGTGTGTGTAACTAGTGTATGTGTTTGTTTATATATATTGCCAAAAGTATGTGGACAGGTCAAACATCTCATTCCAAAATCATGTTGGTCCCTTTGCTGCTATAACAGCCTCCACTGTTCTGGGAAGGCTTTCCACTAGATGTTGGAACATTGCTGCTAGAACAGCCTCCACTCTTCTGGGAAGGCTTTCCACTAGATGTTGGAACATTGCTGCTATAACAGCCTCCACTCTTCTGGGAAGGCTTTCCACTAGATGTTGGAACATTGCTGCTATAACAGCCTCCACTCTTCTGGGAAGGCTTTCCACTAGATGTTGAAACATTGCTGCAGGGACTTGCTTCCATTCAGCCACAAGAGCATTAGTGAAGCCGGGTGATTAGGCCTGACTCGCAGTCGGCGTTCCAAGTCAGGTGTTCGATGGGGTTGAGGTCAGGGCTCTGTGCAGGTCAGTCAAGTTATTCCACACCAATCTACAAACCATTTCTGTATGGACCTCGCTTTGTCCACGGGGGGCATTGTCATGCTGAAACAGGAAAGGGCCTTCCCCAAAGTTGAAAGCACAGAATCGTCTAGAATGTAATTGTATGCTGTCAAGTTAAATTTCCCTTCACTGTAACTAAGGGCCAAGCCGAACGATGAAAAACAGCCCAAGACCATTATTCCTCCTCCACCAAACTTTACAGTTGGCACTGTGCATTGGGGCAGGTAGCGTTCTCCTGGCATCCTAAAAACCTAGATTCATCCGTCGGATTGCCAGATGGTGCAGCATGATTCATCACGCCATTCAATGCTCCAGAGTACAACATTTTCGGCTGATGCACGGCATTGCGCATGGTTTGCGCATCTTAGGTTTGTGTGCGGCTGCTCGGCCATGGAAACTAATTTCGAAGCTCCCGACGAACAGTTCTTGTGCTGACGTTGCTTCCAGAGGTAGTTTGGAACTCGTAAGTGTTCTGTTCTGTGAGCTTGTGTGGCCTACCTTCACGGTTGAGCCGTTGTTGCTCCTCGCGTTTCCACTTCACAATAACAGCACTCACAGTTGACCGGGAAACTCTAGCAGGTCAGAAATTTGACAAACTGACTTGTTGGCAAGGTGGCATCCTATGACGGTGCCACTTTGAAACCGCCAATGTTTGTCTATGGAGATTGCAT